>NW_017300092.1:67258-71948 GCF_001594075.2 Trachymyrmex cornetzi | reverse complement strand
TATTGAGTTATAAATGCATAAATACATCTACTAAACTAATAAATCATAAAATTAGTACAATATTATCAGTTTTTAACTCTTAATCACTTCAATATTCACTAGGACGCGAACTCCCGTAAGAATGGCGGTCTTTAATAGTACATATCTCGTCGGTGGTATTACTCATGATAAATTAATTAGGATTTAATCAGTCATCCTTAATCATAGGATGGTAACAATTTAAACATTGGCTGCGTTCAGCAGACTCAACAGTTAAGTGAGCGCTCGCTGCTATTGATGTATCCTTCCAGATCTAAAATACTGATTGGATGATCTAAAAGAATACACCAATAACAACGAGCGCTCACTTAACTGTTGAATCCCCTGAACGCAGCTATTGGTTATTGCGAGGAATATCGCCGAAGTCTCAGTGGTCGAATGGTGAGAATGCCTACACCAACCTGCTCAATATATGCAAGATTTAAGATCCCGGTTGAGGTAATCCACAGTTAACGCTAATCATTCTTGAAAGATTCGATTTGTATTTCAATATGCTGAATATATTCCGAAACAGTAAAAGAATTTTCACAGAATGTTCACATATCAATAAAATATGTTCAGAATAATGTATAAATTATAATATATTATTTATTGTATATATTACTAAAATTACTCATCCACAAGCAGTATACACTTCCGCCGACAGAAGGCCACGGCGGAGATGCATTATCTCGTAAGTAGAATCACCTGGAAAAGTAAATTAGTCCAAGATAATTAAATTTCTCTTTTACTTCTGAGCGGCAAAATTGTCAATAAAAATTTTTTTGCGGAAAGTTGTTTGAAATACCGTATTACGAGATATACTAAAAGTCTTGACCGCGTGGGTGTACTTAGAATACTTTTCCACTTCAAAAAACTGGCCAAAAATGCGATTTTTCAAAAACATCTCTGAATTTTAATTTTATTTCATTTCAAAAATATCTCTGAATTTTAAATAGAAGAAATAAAAATAGGAACAGCTATGAGCCAACAAACAAATTTTAATATAACATATAATAGCCTTGATATTAAACATAAAAATAAAAATAAAACAAATTGAAAATATATGTATACCTAAAACTAACGTTTCGACTACCTTCGAGTCATTTTCAAAGTTCTAAATCCAAATATATGTAAAT
Source organism: Trachymyrmex cornetzi (assembly GCF_001594075.2). Lineage (NCBI taxonomy): Eukaryota > Metazoa > Arthropoda > Insecta > Hymenoptera > Formicidae > Trachymyrmex > Trachymyrmex cornetzi. The sequence goes on along the minus strand of NW_017300092.1, from coordinate 70,791 downwards.
AGCGGATGACAAAAATCAATTAACATAAGTAAGTAATCCAAAAAATACGAAGCCGCAAAATAATTAAAAGTAGATCTTCGCTGTTTAGACCTTGATAGTCGACATAAGGTAGATCCCGGATTCATGTAAAAAAATTAAATTTCGCTGAGAATACAACAACAAATAAATGCAGTTGTCAATCGTTCAAGCCCGGATGTACGTCATGGTTCGATAACAGAGGATGTTGACCAAATATAACAAAAACGCTGATAACGCCTGATAAGCAACCAACATTCGTACGTCCTTCTCACAAAAAAAATCCAAATTTTACAGTACAGAATGAAAATTATAATAATAAAAGTATATAGCATTTTGTTGTACAAAGTATGCACAGTAAATAATCCAAGTAAAGTATCGTATTTAAAAATAGAAAAATATTACAAAAAATGGTGTAACAGTCAATGCGGAACAATGTGTAACTAATTAAAATTCTACTAAGTGAATCGGAACGTAAAAAATAATGTAAAAGAAATATATCTTAAAATTACAATACGCAGTAAAATATTAAAATTTTAATGTCAAAAACTAGAATTTCCTAAGCATGTCAGAACATAAAATGAATAATATAAAAGAAGTATACCTTAAAAAAGCAACACGCAATCTCTGAATTTTTATTGATTTTATCAAAATAAACTCGTAAAAAAAACTTGGCAAAATTACGAACAATTTCGTTTTTTTTTAAGATTGTACCTTCAATACTTTCTGTGATAGAATTTTTTTTTAAATGTTATATTTTTTGTCACTTTGAGAAAGAAACGATTTTCGAAATTTTTTCAAATATCTCGGATCCAGCTATTTTTGCGTACAAAATACTTTTTATAAAAATTGAAGGTTACTATATATATAAATTTGCTATAAAATCGTTCATCATTCATTCATGTACGACTAATAATTTCCACTATATAATTCTAAGATCATTTTCTTTTATTTTTGAACGAAATTTATTTCTTAACGTTTGAAATATCTCGGATACGGCTATTCCTAGACAAAAAACATCCTTGTTATCAAATTGAAGGTTTTTAAATACCCTACAAAATCGTTTTTATTGAATATCACACAATGAATAGTTGCCGAGATATAAATAAATTTTCACACATTTTAATACATTTTAAAAAGTAATTTGCATGTAGCTTATCGTATGTGAAAAATGTACATAAACAATTTTAAAGCTTAAAAATGTTTTTTTAACCTTATATGTCTGACAGTTCCCGAGTGAGAGATATTAGGGGACACTCAATTTACATTAAAACATGAATTAATTTTATTTATCAATACAGGTACGTAATCAAATTGGAAAAAATAATATTTGTATTTTTCTCAAAGTTTATATGTATAAGATTCTAGTTCCACATCACTCCCCCTAATTTTTGAAAAAACGGTTTCAAGAAATGTTGTCTTTTTTTGACATTTCTTTTAAAAACGTTCTTCATTACTTTTTTATAAATATCTCAATTTCTACTGGGTTTTCGCAAAAATATATTAGGTGTTCAACTTGCTTACGCCGTTTTCCTATAGATAGCTTTAGCGGTAAGTGGTGGTCGAAATAAATAGATCATAGACGTCATACAATACTTGGGCATCTGTCAACATAACCCCATAGAAACATTAGTCGATTTGTGTCTGCATCATAAAGTTATTCTCGATTGAAAATGTCAGTTTACGAGCCAAATTCTCGTCATTTGCGGGAGGTTTTATTTTCTGCTTCAATATGAAGAAATCTGCGGCTCAGGCTCATCGAATGCTCTCAAATACTTATGATGAGGCCGCTATTAGTGAAAGAACGTGTCGTGAGTGGTTTCAACGCTTCAAGAATGATGATTTTGACGTTGAAGACCGGCATAGCGGTGGAAGAGAGAAGGTTTTCGAAGATGCACAATTGGTGGCATTGCTTGATCAAGACTCATGTTAAAATCAACAAGAAGAATTGGCACGATCGTTGGGAATGACTCAACAAGCCATTTCAAAACGCTTCAAAGCCAAGGGAATGATTCAGAAGCAAGGAAATTAGGTGCCGTAGGAGTTGAAACCGAGAGATGTTGAACGACGTTTGTTTGCTTGTGAACAGCTGCTTGAAGGGCAAAGACGGAAGGGATTTCTGCATCGCATTGTGACTGGGGACGAAAAATGGGTTCATTACGATAACCCCAAGCGCAGAAAATCATGGGGAGTTCCCGGCCATGCTTCCACGTCGACGGCCAAACCGAATATTCACGGCTCCAAAGTCATGCTCTGTATTTGGTGGGACCAGCTCGGCGTAGTGTATTATGAGCTGTTAAAACCGACTGAAACAATCACAGGCCATCGGTATCGAACGAATCGATGCGTTTGAGCCAAGTATTGAAAGACAAACGGCCGCAGTACAACGAGAGACACGATAAAGTGATTTTGCAGCATGACAATGCTCGACCCCATGTTGCGAAAGTGGTCAAGACATACTTGGAAACGTTGAAATGGGAAGTCCTACCCCACTCGCCGTATTCTCCAGACGTTGCTGCCTCTATCACTTGTTTCGATCAATGGCATACGACCTGGCTGACCAGCACTTCCGGTCTTATGAAGAAGTAAAAAATTGGATCGATTCGTGGATCGCCTCAAAAGATGACCAGTTTTTTCGACGCGGAATTCGTACGCTGCCCGAAAGATGGGAGAAAGTAGTGACGAGCGATGGATAATACTTTGAATCATAAATATATAACAACAAAAAACACCAAAACCAGGGAGAATGAGAGTCAGCGTGGTAATTAATACACAATCTTAATTCTTCAATTCAAATTAGAATCTTTATTCCAACAACAGTATGTTTCAGTTCACTTTGGAACCATCTTCAGCAAACAAATTTAAAATATCAATCCCTTCATGTCAAAGAAAAATCACCATCAGATTAGCAGATTTGATGTTATAATCTATTCAAAACATTAAAATATCTTTAAATATTGATATTGAACAAATTTGAAATTAACAATAAAACCGGAGACTCACCCAAAGACATAAAAAGAATTCTTCTCAACATTGGATCAAATAAATTCAATTAATATTCATTAAAAAGTATCAAATTAAAAACGCATGTTATTCGCAGCTCGAACGAAACATGACTACTACACTTAATATACTGGGAAAGACATGTCAGGTCAAATCACGAAAATAAAAAGAAAAAGATAATGTGGATACATAAACAAAATATGTATAACCGAAAATATATAACTATTTTATGTCCTTTAATAATTGTATATAGGTATAACCCAAAGCTATCATTAAAATGAAAAGTCTAGCCATGTTCAAAAATGTAAACCTTTAACAATTGAAATAATTATGTAACAATATATATTATTATGAAAAGTAACTTGTATATTATTCAAAGTCTCAGTTCAAAGTGAACATACATAAAGCGTATTTTCAAAAATGTAAACCTTTAAAAATTAAACTTTTATCTGATAATATATTGTTTCACAATATACATATATTCAAAAATTCAAATGATTATCTGATAATATATT
>NW_017300092.1:66101-66511 GCF_001594075.2 Trachymyrmex cornetzi | reverse complement strand
ATATTATCATTAATTTTTAAAGGTTTATATTCACTTTGAACTGACACCTTTGATAATACATCCATTTGTTTTTCTCAATATATTTTTTTTTTAATTTTGCGTTTACCTAACATTTGCTCGTTTCAGGCAATAAGACAACATTTTTTTAACCATCCATCGAAAGTTTTTTGAAATCAGGCCGCCATGTTCTTTTTCCGAGTCATTAACAAATTGGTACTCTGGAATTACAAGCAATTATTTTTCATTGTACGGGCTAGTATAAATTTTAAGTCAAATCTCAATAAACGACTTTTATATCTTGTGCACTAAGAATAATATATCGCACTTATTTTCTAGAATGAAATTATAGTCTGTTTTACTTGTAGGTATGTATGTTCGTTTTGAACTCGTACCTTCAATAACATATGAGT
>NW_017300092.1:65572-65785 GCF_001594075.2 Trachymyrmex cornetzi | reverse complement strand
AAGCAAATGGTACATATATATACTGAAGAATGAATAGTATATATGTAACTGTTATAATTATGATAAATATGGACCATATATTTTACTTATTTATTTTAATTGCAACGGAATATTCTAATAGAATATTGTAAAAGTCACGAACCTAAATGACCATCGGACACTTTCAACCCCGATGACCCTGACCCTCCCACATATTAACATTGTCAAAATTAC
>NW_017300092.1:64473-64674 GCF_001594075.2 Trachymyrmex cornetzi | reverse complement strand
GAGAGATACTTTAAAATTAAAATTCCGATGGCCTTGAACGCGGACAGAGAAGGAGAAGAAGAAGAAGACGTTACTTCATTTTTCATGAAAAATCATCACTTTTCGACCACTCGTATGTCCAGAATGGCTTGACCGATTTTTAATTTTTTTTTTTTTAATTACTCGTGACAATGCCGCCTTCAAAATATGTTACGTCCGATT
>NW_017300092.1:62066-64411 GCF_001594075.2 Trachymyrmex cornetzi | reverse complement strand
ATAAGAGACTTGTAGTGTCTCTTATCTCTTATTTTTGATTTTTGAACATGGCCGGAGCCACTACCGCGTCTCCTGATTAAAATTGATATTGAAGCGAATAAGTTCGCTCTAACTTGTGACAACTCGTCTTTGAATAACTTGAAAGAGGGTTGGTTTGTCAATTTGTCTTCGATTTCTTTTTCTAAAGAAGCACAATATTTATTGCAGTTGGGTGGCAATTTTTCCTTGCCCTCTATTAATAAAAAATTTTCATTATTTGAATGCATTGAAGGCATTGAACGTAATTTAAGGAAGTATAGCTATGAATTGTGGCTATGATTAGAGACATTATATTACCAATTCTTAAGAAACTGCCATCTTCTTCTGTTGCTAAAAATGAAGTTAACACCAGGATTATGCAATTGGAGAAGATCACTAAATACTTCCTAAAACGAAATCTTAATGTCATCTTAACAAAGGGTCAGGGATGGGAAAGTTACTTTGTAAAAATAATTAATTACAGTTACAGTTTTTCTGTTTCAAAAGGTAATTAATTACCGTTACAAGTTATTGACTCTGAAAAGTAATTCGTTACAGTTACAGTTACTGAAAAAGTAACTTTAAAAAAGTTACTTTTAAGTTACTTTTTTCATCGGAATTTTTACTAGTATCGATACCATTAGGGTTGTATTCAGAAACGTTATCCAACTCTGCCTTCATGCATCGTTTTACCCTTGTTTTCATCTAATATTAAACAAGGATGATACACGGGGTCATCAGAATAAAGATGTAACTATGTTAAGTTATAGTTACAGATGGAAAGAAAGTAACGAAGTTAAGTTACAGTTACTGAAAAAAAGTAACTCTAACTGTAACTTCGTTACAAGTAACGAGTTACTTCCCGTCCCTGCAAAGGGTGATAAGGGAAATATCACAGTTGCATTAAATAAGAATGATTACAAATTTAAAGTCTTGCAGATGCTTGAGGACAAAGAAACCTACATAAAATTAAAGAAAGATCTGATTAATAAATTAACTAACGATGTCCGAGATTTATTAATAAGATGGAAGAAGAAAAATTTTATTAATGAATTAATGTATAAGAAATTATATTGTAGCGAAGGTATTCTCCCGAGATTGTATGCTTTACCGAAAATACACAAATCGAATTGCCCTTTCAGTGCCTAATAGTGACATCTATAGATAGCTAGTCCGTTGTATGCCTTGGCAACTTTCATACATGACGTCATCTCTAAGAATGTACCTAAATCGGTTTACAATATTGACAATAGTTTCCAAGTGAAAAGACTTAAGGGGACGCGTTTCGAAATTGAACATGTTTTAATTTTATTGGATGTAGTGTCCTTGTTTACCAATATTTTTATTGAATTGGCTATTGAGAGTATTGGTAAGAGGTGGAATTTTTTAAGAGATAAGGTCAATATCTCGAAAGATGAATTTATGTTGGGTATACAGTTGGTACTCAATTCAACTTATTTTAGTTTTGATGGTCCATTTTATAAACAAAATTTTGGTACACCTATGGGGTCGCCTCTCTCTCCAATATTAGCCAATTTAGTAATGAGGGATTTGGAGGCAAGGGCATTGGAGACCTTAGGTTTTCAACCTTTGTTATATTTTCGGTACGTAGATGACATCGTTATGGCAGTTCCAAAAAATTTAGTTGACTTTACACTTGAGACTTTTAATTCGTTACATGACAGATTAAAATTTACTTTAGAATTTGGTGACAAAATAAATTTTTGGATATTACTATTATTAACAATAACAATTTAATTTAATTTGACTGGTAAGCCTACATATTCGGGAAGATACCTTAATTTTTTATCGACACACCCACTCTCACAAAAAAGAGGCATAAAAATAGGTATGACAGATAGAGCGTTTTTATTATCGGATCCGAAGTATCACCAAAAAAATTTGGACATATTGCTAGTACATTATTGAGAAATGATTATCCTGTTGACTTAATTTTTAATACTATGAACGCACGTTTAAAAATTCTTTTTCATAAAGGGACGATACAACAGAAAGAATCAAGTGACGAAATCAAGAGGGATTGTACTTCTTGGTTTGTACTGTCTTATGTTCCAAAAAATTTCGGACGAGTTTAAAAGAATTAGTAAAACCTTTAATACTAAATTAGCTTTTACAAGCTTAAATAAATTAAATAGTTTGATCAAGGGACATAAAGACATTCTCCCAATAGAAAAAAGAAAAAACGTGGTCTATAAAATTTCGTGAAAATCTTGCGATGCATCTTACGTCGATCAGACAAAACGAAAACTAAAAACTAGACTAGCTGAGCATCGCAATCATATCAACCGGAATAGTAACAACCAATC
>NW_017300092.1:58945-61392 GCF_001594075.2 Trachymyrmex cornetzi | reverse complement strand
AAATCTGCTAATCTGATGGTGATTTTTCTTTGACATGAAGGGATTGATATTTTAAATTTGTTTGCTGAAGATGGTTCCAAAGTGAACTGAAACATACTGTTGTTGGAATAAAGATTCTAATTTAAATTGAAGAATTGATTGAGGCATAAAAATAGGTATGACAGATAGAGCGTTTTTATTATCGGATCCGAAGTATCACCAAAAAAATTTGGACATATTGCTAGTACATTATTGAGAAATGATTATCCTGTTGACTTAATTTTTAATACTATGAACGCACGTTTAAAAATTCTTTTTCATAAAGGGACGATACAACAGAAAGAATCAAGTGACGAAATCAAGAGGGACTGTACTTCTTGGTTTGTACTGCCTTATGTTCCAAAAATTTCGGACGAGTTTAAAAGAATTAGTAAAACCTTTAATACTAAATTAGCTTTTGCAAGTTTAAATAAATTAAATAGTTTGATCAAGCTACAAGCTTAAATAAATTAAATAGTTTGATCAAGGGACATAAAGACATTCTCCCAATAGAAAAAAAAAATGTGGTTTATAAAATTTCGTGTAAATCTTGCGATGCCTCTTACGTCGGTCAGACTAAAAGAAAACTAAAAACTAGACTGGCTGTCTAGTTGGTCTATACCGCAATCATATCAACCGGAATAGTAACAACCAATCTGTGATCACAGAACATCGTATTGAATTTGATCATGACTTCGATTGGGAGAATGTCGCGATTCTAGATGAAGAGCGATTTCTGAATAAATATCGGAATGCCTTCATATTTTAATGCAAGAAAATAGTCTAAATTTACGCTCAGATACAGAAGGTGTACATTATACCTATATACAATTATTAAAGGACATCAAATAGTTATATATTTTCGGTTATACAAATTTTGTTTATGTATCGACATTATCTTTTTCTTTTTCTTTTTCTTTTTCTTTTTCTTTTTCTTTTTCTTTTTCTTTTTCTTTTTCTTTTTATTTTCGTGGTTAGATCTGACATGTCTTTCCCAGTACATTAAGTGTATTAGTCATGTTTCGTTCGAGCTGCGAACAACATGCGTTTTTAATTTGATACTTTTTAGTGAATATTAAATGTATTTCTTTGATCCAATGCTGAGAAGAATTCCTTTTATGTCTTGGGGTGAGTCTCCGGTTTTATTGTTAACTTGAAACTTGTTCAATATCAATATTTATAAGCTAATTTAATGTTTCGAATAGATTATAACATTAAATCTGCTAATCTGATGGTGATTTTTCTTTGACATGAAGGGATTGATATTTTAAATTTGTTTGCTGAAGATGGTTCCAAAGTGAACTGAAACATACTGTTGTTGGAATAAAGATTCTAATTTAAATTGAAGAATTGATATTGCGTATTAATTACCACGCTGACTCTCATTCGCCCTGGTTTTGGAGTTTTTTGTTGTTGAATTTGGGAGAGTCCGTAAGAAGATTACATTATTATTATTCACAAATGTATAACCAGTTTTTTACAATAAAGCCTCGAATTTCAGAAAAAAAAACGGCGCGAGCAAAGTTGTACACCTAATAGTATACCAAATTAAATTTTATATAATTTCCTATCAAATTTCCTATGTAATTCTTTTTTTTCCATCTTTTATCGTTAATGTTTGCGCATATCGTTATGTAAAAAGAGTTTTTTGTGATAATTTTATGACTGAAAATTATAGTTCAAAATTTATGTACAAATGGTGTTCGCAAAAATTTTAGGGTCATGACACTTTCTGAGATTATAATAAATATTAAATGATATTTTCTTTTTAGATCATATTTTTAGAATCAACACTTTGAATATACAACGGAGATACAACTTCGACAAGTACGGTATCTGGTAGTGTCTCGGTGCTAAACTATGGCGAGTAATAAACGGAAATCAAATACAAACGAAATTATTCGTTGGTATTTGTTCGCTTTGACATCATCTTCTGACTTAGTTAACAAATATAGTGTATAATTTCATTTTTGTTCGATCTCCTTTTGTTAAATAATAATTTATAAACAAATGCAGGTCGAGATCGAATAAATCGCTTTGTCATTATTATTTCCTAATTTAGTTAACAATATGGTATTTACTGCGTTGGTGATATCCTTTTACTTATTCCATATTGGTTACTGACACTGATATTGTTCTCTTAATTCTTTATTCAATATTTATTTAATTTAATATATAAATTATTAAGATTAGAAAGAGAAGCTAAGATGCATTATAAAGTATGTCAGACAAGAGAGAGGAAAGATTGAGTATGCCAACTTCTCGACACGAAATATATTTCGCGTTTCACAGTTGGCAGCCTCTGTCTCTTATGTGATATTTATAAAGATGCCTTTTCATGCTAACGCTCGACGCTCATTTTCAGCGTCAAAATAAGAAAACCCATGTACGATTTTAAAACTGGGCCAACATCGGGCCAATGTCGGCTG
>NW_017300092.1:58217-58624 GCF_001594075.2 Trachymyrmex cornetzi | reverse complement strand
CGGATACCAATGTCGAGCCGACACTAGTTCAATATTTATATAAAAAAAATCATTTTTTAAATATAGACATTTAATACACAAGATGTCTGAAAATGTATGATTAAGATTCTTTTGTCTTACCTGAAATTTGATATTTAAATTAATTTCGAAAAACACACTTACCTTGAGAGATTCGAACCTAGGATCTCTGGATCATAAGTCTCATACCTTACGTACTAGACCATTCCTTCAGCTGATAAATTAATAACTTATAGTACATTTAAGTTTGCCGACAGTCATTAATCTTTTTTATAAAATATCCAAATGATAAGATCGGCCCAACGTTAAAAGCCAGCGTCGAACCGATACTAATCGCCGACTCGGCCTAACGTTAAAAGCCAGTGTCGAGCCGATACTGATCACCGACG
>NW_017300092.1:55923-56450 GCF_001594075.2 Trachymyrmex cornetzi | reverse complement strand
AATCTGTTACCGACGTACTACCAACGTTGGCCCGAGCGTCGTCAGTAAGTAAGGGTCGGCTAACATACGTTGGGCCGACGTCGCGCCGAGATTGGTGTGACAACCGATTGCCGACGTACTACCGACGTTGGCCCGAGCGTTGTCAGTAGGTAAGGGTCGGCTAACGTATGTAGGGCCGACGTCGCGCCGTGGTTGGCGTGACCGCCGATTGCCGACATGCTGCCAACGTTGGCCCGAGCTTCGTCAATATGTGAGAGTCGGCTAACGTACGTTGGGCAGACGTCGCACTGTGATTGGCGTCACCACCGGTTGCCGACGTACTGCCAACGTTGACCCAACCTTGGCCCGGCCGTGGCCTGAAGTCGTCTTGAAATAAGAGTCGGCTAACTTAGCCTGTGCCGACGTCGCGCCGAGGTTGGCGTAACAACCAGTTGCCAACATAGTGCTAACGTTGGCCAGACATTGGCCAAAGGTCGTCATCGAGTAAGTGTCGGCTAATGTACGTCGGGCCAACGTCGCACCGTGTT
>NW_017300092.1:50278-54735 GCF_001594075.2 Trachymyrmex cornetzi | reverse complement strand
CCGACGTCGCGCCGAGGTTGGCGTAACAACCAGTTGCCAACATAGTGCCAACGTTGGCCAAACATTGGCCGAAAGTCGTCATCGAATAAGTGTCGGCTAATGTACGTCGGGCCGACGTCGCACCATGTTCGATTAATGACTGTCGGTTTGCCGTGAATTCGCCTACGTCGGCCCAACGTTCAACATCGTGTGAGAGTCGGCAAACCTTACCTGGGAAGTGATCAAAATTGACGTTTGATATTCGTCAATTTCTATCACGTGACTTATTTTGACGCCGAAAATCTCTTACGGAATAAAACTAATGTCACTACTATTGTCATTACTAGTGCAATAGTAAATTTGCTAATAGTATAATAGTGTAATAGTGGTGGAAAAAATTTCGTTGAATTTTACTGAAATTTCACTACAGTTTTATTGCAAAAATAAGTTATTAGTGTCATATTTTAGAGGATACTGTAAGAATCCGTCTCTCTTGTAGAAGTTTTACAAGACGTAATCAATAAATATTTTCTAGAATGTGTTCTCTATTATTCCAGAGCTGAGGGCGAATTAGCTTGATGCTTGCCTTTAAGATGAATTGAATGTGCGCAATTGATTAGCAGGATAAAGTCAGGTTTATTCAGTCAATAGTACAACTTCTGTGACACACGTCCTTTAATGACTCGACGTCTAACTTTCTTACTCGTTCATCTTTTCCTAGTAACGAATAAATAGTGCAAATAGTACGTTGCTAGGAGCTCGCCGTCATTCAATCGATCGTTACCGCCACGGGGTGAACTCAATCATTTTACAAATCTTTTACAGTTTGGCCAATCCTGAGATAGTGTGCGTCTTGAACACAATTTCTTTTAAAAATACGCAAAGTGTATCGTACAAAATAAACGAGTGTTTTGCAATTAAAGTGATGGAAGAAAATACAGCCAATAATGTAGGTACATATGATCAAAAATATATGAACACACATGAGGGAAAATATATTGTAACATAGAAAAAATTTAAATTAAATGGACAATTTATAACCATACAATTAATGTATGTATGTGTGTGTAAACAGAAATTCAGTAATAAACATTTGTGTTAAACATATTTTTAAAATGACGACAGATTAAGTATTTGCTCGAACATCATGATTATAATCAAGTAACGCTTTGATCCATAATTTCATGCGATCTGGAGAGTGTCGAATTATATGATCTAGAGGTTATGCTGGAACCAGGAATATCTTGTACCACATAACGATTCTTATCCAAAACTTTAGACATCCTGAAGGGGCCTTTGAAATCAGGTTTTAATTTTTTACATTCTCCAGTTTTAACATACCTGATCATAACCAGATCGCCTGGTTTATAAGACAATGGTTTTCGATGGTGTTTATCGTAATACAATTTATTGTACGATTTAATTTTTTCTGCGACATTCAGAGCTATTTCATTATTTTTTTCTCTTTCCAAAAAGAAATCTTTTTCAATACCAGCAATCTGATTCAAAAATTTTATTAAGTCTGAATCTGTATTGTTTCGTTGGTCATATTCCAATAGTAATCTCGATGAAGAAAATTTTAATACTGAATGTCGAATATCGTTAAATACATATTGTACAGTTTCTAGATATAATTCCCAATCTCGTTTATCATTTACAAGTTTCTAGGGAAGATTTTAAAAATCGATTTGCTCTTTCAGCCAATCCATTGGCCCAAGGAGCGGCTACAGTAATTAACCTATGTCTAATATTCCTTAAAGTCAGAAATTCAATAAATTCATGAGAGGTGAATGTTGTACCTCTATCCGATACTATTTTATCTGGATAACCCAATATGTGAAATAAAGTCATGAGATGTTTGATAACTTCCTTCGAAGTAGTGGACTTTGTAGGAAAAACCATATATAACGAGTGATGCATCAATAATTACAAAAATATGCGTTGAACCATTACAGGATTCACACAAAGGGCCAAAATGATCAAAAATCTGAAAGGGTTCGGTAGGAGTGACAGTAATTTGTATCTCGCCTTCGCTGGATTTAAAACCAAAGTTAGAAGTCAAGCATGTCATACATTTACTAATGAGATCATGAACACGTTTGTGAAAAGAGGGAAACCAATAATGTTCACTGAGTCCCTGAGCTACTTTCTCAAGACCACAATGCGCTAAATCATCATGGTAAGCTCTTATGATATTTTCAATTATTTATTCTAGTACAACGAATCGAGGCAAATCGATGTATTTTCAATGAACAAGACCTCGAATCAACTCAAATTTTGGATAATCTGAAAATTCCAATTGCTCAGCGATTTTTTTCATTTTAGGATCTTACAATTGTTTAATTTCTCACTCTCTCTCGAGAAGCAATGCTTCAACAAGAGCAGTAACTTCAGAATCAGAGATTCTGCTGAGAGCGTCAACATGTGCTATTCTTTGTCCTAAACGATGTAAAATCTGAAATCTCTAATTCTGAAGTCTTAAAATCCATCTAGCAAATCTTGGATTCATATGTGCCTTATTTACAGCATAAACCAAAGCATGACAGTCTGTCACAACTGTGAATTCCAATCCATAAAGGAATATATGGAAACGTTTTGCCTTTATAACAGTTAACATTTTCAGCTCGAAACTGTGATACTTTGCTTCAGCTGAATTCGTAGCTTGGCTATAATAAGCAATGGGAGCCAATTTTCCAGATTCCTGTTTTTTGAAAAGAATGGCAGCTAAAGCCAACGCACTCGAATCTGTATGTAACTCAGTCTCTGCATAAGGATTGTATAATTTAAGAATTGGATAAGAAGTCAATTCATTCTTGAGAGACTGAAAGGCTTCCAAGTAATCATTGTCAAAATTAAATGTGACTGACTTTCGCAAGAGATTATGCAAAGGTCGTGCCTTTACAGCATAATCTTTTATAAATTTACGAAAGAATAGGAAAGACCTAGAAAACGCTGAAACTGAGTTAATTTTTAGGCATTGGAAAGTCTTTGACAGCTTTAACATGACGATCACTTAAGGTAATTCCAGATGGTGAAAGAATATAACCTACATATTCGATTTTTTGTCTAAGAAAGTGACATTTCTTATAATTAAGTTTAAATTTATATTGTTTCAGCAACAAAAGCACCTCTTTTAATGTAGACAAGTTTTCCTCGACTGATCCAGATGGCAAAATATCATCGATAGATATCAAAATCTTGTCCTCGCGTAAAAGAGGCTGAAAGATTTGGATTATTCTCTTTTGGTATTCAGTCAGCGCTTCACAATATACAAAAGGTTATTTGGTGTATTCGAACTGACCATCAGGGGTCGCAAAGGTAAAATATTTCGTATGATCCAGATGTACGTCTATTTGATGAAAACCATCTTTTAAATCTAGCAAAAAAAAAACTTTTTTATTGCCAATTCGAGCAAAACAATCTTCCATTAATGGAAAGGGATATTTTTGTAACGACACGGTCATTCAACGGTCGCAAATCGACATATAGTCGTATTGTACCGTTTTTCTTTGTTACTGGTACAACTCTTGCACAATAAGGGAAGATACTTGGTTTAATTATACCTCTTTGCAAGAAATCGTCTGTGATCTCTCGAATCTGATTTCTTTCAGAGCGTGCAAAACGTCGAGGAGAATATGCATAAGTCGTGTTGTCTTTAAGAGACACTGTAACAGCTATAACCATTCTCAATTGGAGGAATAGCTACATACTCGATTTCACGAATCAAAGATATAAGTTTTTCATCAATCGAAAGACCAAAATCAGATTCAAAAGTTGTTTCGTCGATTAAAACAGGTGAGATAGATTGACAATTATCTTCCATAGATGCAATTTCAGAAAATAATTATATCTTTGAACTTTCAGTTCCCCCCCCCCCCCCGAAAGATTCGCAAACAATAACAATTCTATACAATTGCGGGAAATCACGGCCAAGAATTAGATCAACCAAAAGTTCATCGTTCTCCAAAACAAGAAATGAAACTTTGAAATTTTAAATGAATATTAAAAGGGCATAGAACCAATATTTTAACAAATAATTATAATTAGAATAATAATATTAAATACATAAATACATACGTTTCGACTCCGATCGGGTCATTTTCAATGCAAAAAACAAAATTTTTAACTTAAACATCCGGTAATAATAAAAAACCTCAAATTACATAATAAAAATAAAAATAACATAACATAAAGTCGCTGACATAATATAAATACATAAAAAATTAATTAATTAATTGTAACATTTCATAATGAATAAATAATACAATGTATTGAATAGCTATTGCAAAAAAGTCAAAACTCAGAAGAAAAGAGTAAGTAATTATCACAATATCTTAATTTTGTAAGAATATTCATGTCGTTCGAAGTCAAATATAAGTAGTCCCATTGAAAATAAAATTAAGTTGCAATAACGAACATCTATAGAAAAAAATATGTAATATGTAACACAAAATTAAATAAATTATCAAAAAATTATT
>NW_017300092.1:48408-49064 GCF_001594075.2 Trachymyrmex cornetzi | reverse complement strand
AATAAGCCAATAGCCATTTCTTCAAAATCCTGCATAACCATATCTGCTACTATAGGTGATAATGAGGATCCCATAGGGGTTCCAAAAATTTGTTTATAATGTATACCATTAAAAATAAAAACTGTTGAATTTAAAATCAATCTAAATGCAATCAAGAATTCTTCTAAAGTAATCTTTGTCCCCATAGATATAGATTCCCATCTCTTAACAACACTATCAGTTGCCAAATCTATAGGTATGTTAGTGAACAATGAAACCACATCTAGTGAAACAAGTGATGAGTCAGAATCAAGTTTAATATTTTTTAATCTTTCAATTAAGTCAAAACTATTTTTTATGTAACTAGGAGCTTTGAGAATTGTATCATTAATAATTTTATGTAAATATTATAACATGATAAATTATATAACGGACTATTAACAGATGAAACTATAATTCTGAGAGGATAATTAATTAATTTTTTATGTATTTATATTATGTCAGCGATTTTATGTTATGTTATTTTTATTTTTATTATGTAATTTGAGGTTTTTTATTATTACCGGATGTTTAAGTTAAAAATTTTGTTTTTTGCATTGAAAATGACCCGATCGGAGTCGAAACGTATGTATTTATGTATTTAATGTTATTATTCTAATTATAATTATTTGTTAAAA
>NW_017300092.1:44223-44449 GCF_001594075.2 Trachymyrmex cornetzi | reverse complement strand
AAAATGACCCGATCGGAGTCGAAACGTACGTATTTATGTATTTAATGTTATTATTCTAATTATAATTATTTGTTAAAATATTGGTTCTATGACCTTTTAATATTCATTTAGTTTTATACATATTGAACCTTATTATTATATTATTTGAAATTTTATTTGGGAAAACTGCGGGCTGAAAATGAAATGTAAATTCTCCAAAAACTTTGATAAATATATAGATTAGGGG
>NW_017300092.1:43241-43796 GCF_001594075.2 Trachymyrmex cornetzi | reverse complement strand
GAAACATACCGATCGATACTATTCACAATGACTGAAGAAATCGAAACAAACGTATATCAATACATTGTAATCCAAGATCAATGTACTGATCTCGCGAAACGAGATTTATGCCGTCTCCTTCTCTATTTAGGAAGGCAACGACTTTTCACGCGAAGGTAAGAGCTGTGCGTAGCCCCCTTGAAGCAGGGGGTAGAAGGGGTGAAAGTCGAAGGTGAGAGTCGGGCGACCCTGAAGCAGGGGACAGAGAGGGGTGAGAGTTGAAGGTGAGAGTCGGGCGGCCCTAAAGCAGGGGGTAGGAGAGAGTGAGAGTCGAAGGTGAGTGTCGGGCGCCCTAGAAGCAGGGGGGGACGGGGGTGAGAGTCGAAGGTGAGAGTCGGGTGCCTCTGAAGCAGGGGGCAGAGGGGGGTGAGAGTCGAAGGTGAGAGTCGGGCACTCCTAAAGCAAGGGGTAGGAGAGAGTGAGAGTCGAGGGTGAGAGTCGGGCGCCCTTGAAGCAGGGGGGACGGGGGTGAGAGTCGAAGGTGAGAGTCGGGCGCCTCTGAAGCAGGGGGAGGGG
>NW_017300092.1:42054-43107 GCF_001594075.2 Trachymyrmex cornetzi | reverse complement strand
TCCTGCAATTAAAACTTCCTCAGGGTCACTCGGGGTCATGACCTTGACAACATATGTCAAGGTCAAGGTCATTGGGGGGGGGGGCTCCCCTAATCTACACATTTACCGAACCAGGAAATGAATTGGTTTTACTAGTTATCGCCTCATCTCTCCTAGGATTTGCTTTAGAATTAATAGGCTTAACAGGAGCAGGTGGCGTCTTTTTGAAAGGATCACCATAAGCCAAAATAAGAGAGCGGATTTTATCCAGAAATTGATCAAGTGTTTCCGCTTGGATCGAAGAAGCTGAAATTCTTAATGGTGGATTACCTATACATGAGATCAGGAAATTAATATTTTCTGTTTCTGGTAAACGAAGGTTTTGCATAAGCTTCAATTTCTGCGTGGCATAATCCTGAAAGGACTCCTTAGTATAATTCCATTTTCGACTTTCTACCTTTTGGTAAGTTACGTGAAAGGGTATATCCCTTCTGAATCTCTGAGAGATGACTTGTTTTAAATTTAACCAGAAGTCATTTACAGTACCTGAATTAAAGTCCAACCAATCTTTTGCAGTCTTATTCAACTTGCTACTGGCAGCCAAGAGTATTACCTGATCAGAAACAGCGTGGATACGGGAAACGCGGTCATAATTTGGTCAATCAGCCGTTCACGAGAAGAAGCTGGCACAAGACCATAATTAAGAACTTCTGTCTTGAGTTCTTCAAAAGAGAGTTGATCCAAGCGACTTCGATCCATTTAGATAGAAAAAATGGCGTAATGTCACTCAAGACAAAACTACTCCGAAAGGACAATCTAATGTGTGATGCTGAATATTGTACGCTGACCTTAGTTAATTTCTTCTTTATGAAATCGAGCAATGGCAGACTATTCCGTAAATTCGAGTCAAGACGAATGATAATGTTAAGACGTCGGACTCCGCAATTCCATTAACGACTCCGAAAGAAGATCATCAGGAAATTAATCCAAAATCAATTGTAACATCCCACTTCTGACAAGTAAACCTACCCAAGTGCCACCCGCCGATCTTAATGAAACTTGGCATACTTTCAA
>NW_017300092.1:39442-41672 GCF_001594075.2 Trachymyrmex cornetzi | reverse complement strand
GTGTTTTGAAAGTATGCCAAGTTTCATTAAGATCGGCGGGTGGCACTTGGGTAGGTTTACTTGTGAGCTGTAAGAATCCGTCTTGTAGAAGTTTCGCAAGACGTAATCAACAAATATTTTCTAGAATGTGTTGTCTATTATTCCGGAGCTGAAGGCGAATTAGATTGATGCTTGTCTTTAAGATGAATTGAATGTGCGCAATTGATTAAAACGATAAAATCAGGTTTATTCAGTCAATAGTACAATTTCTGCGACACACGTCCTTATGACTCGACGTCTAACTTTCAACTCACTCGTTCGTCTTTTCCTAATAACGAGTAAATAGTGCGAATAGTGCGTTGCTAAGAGCTCGCCGTGATTGAATTGATCGATACCGCCACGGCGTGAACTCAATCATTTTACAAATCTTTTACAATACACGATAAAATTATATATAAAAAAAAAGTTTCCTTCTTGAATTCGGAAACTAATTTTTATGCTCCCATACGGTCACTCATCCGAATACGAACCTCCACTTAGCAGCCTTGACTTCTGCAATCGTGCGGGAACTGCTCCTTCGAAGAACCACGAACATCTACAATGCTAATGGACGTATAATTGTAACATATTTGATCGAAGATTTGAAAGAGACGGAAAACATAGAAAAGAATAATTAATGTTAAATATAATTGTAATGTACAAATCTGAGTGGCTTTTATTTGGAGACGTTACAATTGGACACGTTGCAATTGGATACGTTGCAAATTGTAAGATTATACAGCCTTTTTGAAATGGCCAAGTTTTCCGTTTCGTGTCAGGAGAGCGGAAAGGAAATATGTTTTAATTAATAGAACAAACAGTCACGTCACTTGCGTACGATCACTGACTTTATTCTAACAAGATACTTATAAATGCGATATTCTCCTTGTGAGACTGCGCGGATTTATCACAAGTACTCGGAGTATTCACACGCGAACTGTCGAACCGAACGTCTATTCTCTTCGGTGTCTCTCGTCGAAGTCGTCGTTATTTTTCGTGCGTGCTCCGCTGATCTCGCATTCGTTTCCGGAGCACAAGCGCCGCGTTGAAACAAACAATCGATAATGATCACGTTTAGTACTCTGTTGATCGTGCGATTGACAGATCTCAGAAGCGACCAGGCGTAAGATAAAGAAATATATTTAAGAAATTCTTACAGCTCGGACGTCCTGAGAATTCATTCGTCTCGGATGATCACTTTATTATTAGTTAAATGCTGAAATGTAATGTTACGTGATTATTACAAACTTATTCTAATTTGTAAACAATAAGGAGCATTCAGCCACAATGCTTGATGTGTTTAGCTTAAAGCGTATATTTCAAGTAAAATTAAGTAAACGTTTCGGTCTAACGTGTGACCATCTTCAGTACATTAAATTTTCATATTATAATTAAAATCGAAACATCCAGTTGATCAAGACATAATAACTATACACATTAAAAGTAGGTATACTGGGCCGGTTCTAACCAATGGGGCTAGAGGGGAGCGCGGGGTGCGGGGTATACTCGTAGGCGAGGGGAAGCTTAGCGCGGGGATTCTTCGGTGGTGGGGGTATGACGTAATGTGGAATGGCAGTAAGATTTTGGGGACTGCAGTCACGTACAAGACAATAAAAAAACATCACAAAAAAGGAAATATTGCCATGAACAAAAAACAAACAGTTATAGAACGAAAAGTGTTACAAAGGGTATATGCTCCAACCGTTTTTCGACCAAGATATAGCGTAATGTAATTTTTCTGTATAAACAACGTTTATTAATTATTTTAAATACCTAAATACACCCAAGTTTCGTAATAATTGAGAGTAGGTATAGTAGGCGAGTTCTAATTCTATGTGGCTAGAGCGCGGAGGAGGTTTTTCTTTTGTCTTTTTAGAACTTAGTTTTCACAATACGCTGTGTTCTTTTCTTTTTCTTTTACTAGGGCAAAGGATGGGTAGTAAAATAAAGTACATATACATATATAGTGATGCGAACAAATTTATTTTTATTCAAATTTCTTTTACATAATTTTTTTCTTACGCACAAAAAACTACAGCTAACAGTTCACAGTCGAGGAGCTGATTTTTATCATATTAATCGCTATCGCATATTACATTTGGTATATCTTTAGCATCCGTTACAGTGGATGAGATATTTGAAAATTGTGTAAACTTTGTATCGACTTTCTCGACGATACCAACCAATTGATCGAATGCTAATTCAATGCATT
>NW_017300092.1:38694-38955 GCF_001594075.2 Trachymyrmex cornetzi | reverse complement strand
TCATTATTCTGAAGTGGAACGTAATAATTTCTTCGTGTGTTGCTTCCTACAGCGGAGTACATTGCTGCTGCTGCTGCTGCTGCTGTTGAACCTTTCGTATTTCCAAGAATTTCAAACGTGTCGCAACACGTTTATACATACATACATACGTTTATACATACATACATACATACGTTTATATATTACAAAGGAAGGGAAAGGAAATGAACTCTAAAACGTATTTAAAAAAAAATCTCATATTTTATTCTTTAAACTTGATAC
>NW_017300092.1:38179-38495 GCF_001594075.2 Trachymyrmex cornetzi | reverse complement strand
CCTTTAACGTATATGAGAGCCTTATTGTCACCATTCTCTTCCACACCAATTACAGCCATTGTAATCAGGCGTTTCACCATGGTGTACGGAATCATCCCGTCTTCCCATTGCAATCCATGGTGATAAGCACTCAGCCAGGAAGCGCAATACTTTTCTGATTTTGTCAAGAAACTCCATGGCATAGGACACGTAAAAATATAATGAGAGAGAATGGCTCCTTTTCTCAACACCGCCACTTCCTTGACGATAAATTTCTTTCCAACGATAAATCCTTGCAGATCCACAAACATTGGTACGGTCATGGCGAACGATTTCA
>NW_017300092.1:37451-37760 GCF_001594075.2 Trachymyrmex cornetzi | reverse complement strand
GTGACTGTCGCCCCGGAGGATAGGGAGCCTGGCGCGGTTTTCATGCGCCACAACGCGCGAGGCTTCCCACTCCAGATTCACTAGATTGCAACAGTAATTGGACGGCACAGACGTTACAGGCGCTCCGAATCGCGTTAATTACGTCCGAGAGAAAAAGAGAGTGAAAGAAGAAGATAAAGAAAAACAAAGATAAAAGAAAATAGATTTTATACGTTTTATTCCGTTTTGATTTCTGCTAAAGAGATATATATACAAGATATTGAATATAATGACTGAGATTATAATGGTTCGCACCCGATAGTTAGAAAT
>NW_017300092.1:36143-36441 GCF_001594075.2 Trachymyrmex cornetzi | reverse complement strand
GTATCGCGAAGCTTCTAACGGACTTCCGCAGGTTTTGTTAGAAGCTTTTGGTGCACTTGCGGATGCCATTCAGCTACGTATCCTCAATCATAAGTGCAGTATTAGCCGCTTTCTGAATCGGCGCAGTCAAATTTGCAGTTGCAATTACTGAATTTGAATGAAATAAGTTTATTGATTACTTTAGAATACTGCGATAGATCGAGAACAGTAGAGAGCCTCTTAGTTCCCTATGGTTTATTATTCAATATTATGGGGTGCTAATTCATCTCGCTATTAATTTAAACGGATTTTCACGCGA
>NW_017300092.1:35279-35544 GCF_001594075.2 Trachymyrmex cornetzi | reverse complement strand
CTAGTGTTCCATCCAGCGTTGAGCGCAATCAAAGCTTTATCGTACGTCAAGAATTACGACACGTAATTCTTGAGCGTGCTAGTTATGCCTGCGTTTCTGCTGCGGTCAATCTCCACGCCGTTGAGTTCATATCGAATTTCATCAAACATAAACGCCACGCAATTATTTACAAGCGTCGTTGGCGTCTGATCGTTTTTCTTTTTTACCGTCCATCTTCCTTCGACGTAAAGAAAACTTTCACACGGCAACGTGTACAAATCCTGTT
>NW_017300092.1:34795-35072 GCF_001594075.2 Trachymyrmex cornetzi | reverse complement strand
GTTGTCGAGTTGTGAC
Source organism: Trachymyrmex cornetzi (assembly GCF_001594075.2). Classification (NCBI taxonomy): domain Eukaryota; kingdom Metazoa; phylum Arthropoda; class Insecta; order Hymenoptera; family Formicidae; genus Trachymyrmex; species Trachymyrmex cornetzi. Next base: position 35,056 of record NW_017300092.1, on the reverse strand, counting down.
GTCACCGGCCTTGTAAAGAATTCTTTATCTCTCTGCGTGCGTTCCGCTCCGTTCAATACAAGCATCTCACGCTCCCGTTATCGCTGTCGCTGTCGCTGTCGCACGTGCAATCTGACGGTGATCTCCTCTCCGCGAAAATCGAGCAATCGTCCGTTCTGGTCGACGACGAGTATCGTTAGCTCGTAATGCTCCGTGCGGTGATCGGCAAGTAAATGATCTGCGCGGGCCTTTCCGATATTTTATATCCCGGCGGTACGCTCG
>NW_017300092.1:33889-34746 GCF_001594075.2 Trachymyrmex cornetzi | reverse complement strand
GGTCACGTTACATTCTACGCGGATAACGTTTACGTTCATTATGTTGATCGACACGTCCGATTCGTGCCATTTTTGCGGTCGCAGTATACGCTTCGACGAGAATCCCAGCAGCGATCCAATGCTGTTGAGCTTGCCAAAGTTTATTCTGTAGGCGCATCTAATCTCGCATCTCATCGTGTTGTAGTTTGCACGGATTGTTATCGGATATTCCGCACCCTCACCATCGTCGTCATCATCGGTGTTATAGTCGCTGTTATAGTTGTCAACGATTTCAAGCGCGTCGCGGCGTGAATGCAAAATCGCACGTTTCAAAAATTCATTTATGTCTCGTACTTCGTACGAACCTTCGGGAATTGTAATTTCTGCGTCGTCTTTGTCGAAATAAAATTTATTGTTTGATTCGTTTACGTTCGGTATCGTGTGATAAGTCTCAAAAATCATCAGACCGAGTTCGTAATCACCGTCACTCAAATCTATGGCGGGGGAGGAGTTCGCCGCGAGGAGACTGCTCTTCCCGCTCAGTGTAAGTGTCAATGACGTAACGGGAAAAGCGTTCGACCAATACTGAGATTTCACGGCACCTCGTCAAGCTTTTTAAATTCACGAGCGTCGACTGTTCGTAGAAACCACAGGCACATCTGTCCGCAGAAGCTCTGATCATACGTCTGATAGGACGTGCGATTGTACTCTATCGTCGTAGCACCGTTCCCGAAATATCGCACCAGTTCCTTGGGCGGTCGAAGATTACCAAAGCTGTCGAAGTACACGACGCGGTTGTTTCTCTTCGCGTACGCTACCCAGTGAGTACCAGGTCCCGTCGCATCATCCAGATTCACGATACCGCTTTCGTTTCGACG
>NW_017300092.1:30981-31337 GCF_001594075.2 Trachymyrmex cornetzi | reverse complement strand
GCTTCGCACCGAGCGGGCAACAACGCTCATGACAACGAGATGCTGTCGATCATCGAGGAACTCCGCGAAGCCGGTCTTATTATAAATTAAATCGTGTATTAATGAAACGAGGCAGTCGAGTGACAACAGCGAGAAAAAATACATTATTTTTTTGTGTATTACGCGTCGAATCATGAAAACGAGATCCGATGAAAACAAAAAAGTTAGCTCCGAGAGACGTCGACTCGTTGAGGAATTGCATGCTCCTGCAAGAAGAAATTTTCCGCCAAGGCGCGTCATAGTTCGCGTGGGCCGTGCCACTCAAGAGCAAGGGTGGAAGCGAGACGGCTGACGCTATCGCTGAGATCGTTCGAGCG
>NW_017300092.1:30368-30569 GCF_001594075.2 Trachymyrmex cornetzi | reverse complement strand
ACGCCAAATTGGACCACCGAGGTGTTTACGATCGTTAAGGTACAACGTACTAATCCCGTAACCTACTTACTCGAGGACTATCGCGGAAAATCCGTCGCTAGAACGTTCTACGAGCACGAGTTGCATCGCGCTACTCATCCGGATGTGTATCTCGTGGAAAAAGTACTGCGCAGGAAGGGAGACAAGGTGTACGTCAAGTGG
>NW_017300092.1:29496-30192 GCF_001594075.2 Trachymyrmex cornetzi | reverse complement strand
AAAATACTTATAAGTGTACGATACATGAAATGAAAAATAATAGTAATACATAATAAATGATATTACATATAACGCGTAATAGTAAGACTTATATAAAGACTTATATAAAGTACTTATAAATGCACGATACATGAAATAAAAAATAATAGTAATACATAATAAATGATATTACATATAACGCGTAATAGTAAGACTTATATAAAGTACTTATAAATGTATGATACAGTAAATAAAAAATAATAGTAAGATATAATAAATGGTATTATATAAAATATAATAGTAAGACTTATATAAATGTAAAAAAAAAACACATGCATGACAAAATTATAATGATAATAATATATAATAGTAATACATATTCACTATATGAAAATTAGAAATAAAAAATGTAGGAAACCATATACAAAGTACAAATTACGATAATATATAAGAAAATGGTTGATACACGAATTGAAAATAATAATACATAATAAATGGTACTACATAAAACATAATATTAATACTTATATAAACGTAAAAACATACATGACGTGTAAAATTATAATAATAGTACATAATAGTATAACATAAATGTCAATGCATATATTACAAGGGTATCCGTCAATGTCGTATGGACTCAGAGCGATTTTCGTCTCGGATATCGTGTATACCTCGTGTAATTTTGATCGTATACACGACTGACGACGAGTCATTTCG
>NW_017300092.1:28895-29103 GCF_001594075.2 Trachymyrmex cornetzi | reverse complement strand
ATATCGAGTATACACATACCCACGTAAATCGGCTTGTTGAACTTCACCTCGAGTTTACGCAGTTCGACGGCGATTAAATTTTCCGCAAAGACGCTAACGGCTGTGGAAATTCGGTTTTTCGATCATTGCCTCCGCGCCGTACCGTCCGTCCCATTTTGTTAATAATTTTACGTCGACGTGATTGCGCACATTCTCCATGGTCTTGCCG
>NW_017300092.1:26626-28693 GCF_001594075.2 Trachymyrmex cornetzi | reverse complement strand
ACAGTCGCTAAAAGTTTATCCTCGCGCTTGCCGGGCGGTTTATCACGCGCCGAACAGAAAGGTAGGTCAACGTGCTCGTCGTGCAGACGCTCCGGATATTCGAAGTCAACCTCGAGAATGTAACCGGTGGGTGAATCCGGAGCGATCGCGCTCACGTCAAAGTTCGCAACGTCTTTGACCCATCGAAATTCGGCGTATGGCAATAGTTGACACATCGCCCATCCATACAAATTATTCACGTCATAGTACATCAAGTACGACGACGGTTTCGATGAGTCGTACGAACGCATATACTTGTTATTAGCCTGCGCGTATCTGCCGGAACATTGACTGAGGCCACCGCGTATACCGCGCTCGATGAACATGACCATATCAATGTCGGTGAGCAATTCAAATCTTATGCGTGTATGTTTTAGCATAGCGTCCCACGTGAAACCTGGTAATGTATAATAATGCGCGGGATCGAGACCGTAACTCGCGACACAACTTTCGCGGAAATTTTCGAAAATGTCGGCTAATAACAATACATCGGTTTTCAAATACTGATCGTTGTACTCGCCGAGCGTTCGGATGGAGAATCGCTGCCATACGTTCACGGCATGAGCGTAATCGCCCTCGGATACTGTATCGCCCGTTAACGAACTGTAAAATGATTCGCGCGGTGGTAACTCGGTTTCTTCTAACTTTTCGATACAGTCAATGTATTCATATGGAAATACACCTTTACGCGTGAGTAGATCGAAATCTTCCATGCTAAGATTAAAAAATTCTGACCTTGTAATTTTTAATTTGTCTTCGTCGGGATACGACGCCAACTTATCGAGGCTTGCACTTAGAAATTTGAAAGAATCAATGAATCTTAATTTTATACAATTTTTCTGAAAATGATTTTCATTTTTGTCTTTGGTGCTATCGACGTGTTTCGTGAAAGAAATATATTTTTCCTTCGTAATCGGTAATACATCTACTTGTCCGTTGTACGCGGTTGCTATTTCTTTAATTATAAAGTGCGCGTCGTACCCCGATAAATTATGAAATACAACCGGAATATACAGCGAATTTTTATAATTAAGATTACAATTCGAATGCGCGGGACCCCTGTAACGACCGGTTAAATGGCAATGATCGCGGACCCGTGTATCGTCCGGTGCGAACGGTTTCAAACAAATATGACAACGCGTCGCGCTACGATATGTCTCCCATTGCTGCTTCGATAATGCCTCCATGGGCACGTTGGCGGATACAATATCTTTGACGCGATGCGCTAAACTTCTGAGTTCCTCAGTGAACCATGTGACGCAATCGTTACCGCGACGAAAACGATATTTCGACAACGAGTTGTCGTATGAGCAACGCACGTAGTAGCCCACACTACATACCTCATGCTGTTGGTATGTGTACGATGACGCATCTTCTTTGTCGGGCTCCATTTTCCGCAGGATGCACTCCAGGTCGGCGTAGACGACGAACGGAACTCGTTCCTGGTTGCAGTGGTTGCTGAATTCGAGCCACCTGTCGTCCTCGCTCGGCAGGCGGATGGCGCAGTTGTTGATTTTCCCACAGTCTATTGTGTGCAACTGCAACCTTTCTCTCGACCCAAAATAGTGAAGGCACCTGTAAATAAAAAACAAAAAATTATAACTGTTACCATTATTTTTATTAGTAAGATGGAAAATAATTTTTTGTGTGTACTTACCGATCGCAGAAAAATTTCTTGTGCTCCTTTTTCGAGAGTTGCGAGCTCACGAGACGGGACAAGTTCTTGATCCATGCGAAATGGCTCACATTGTCGTCGCGTGGATCTTGCAGGTACAGGAGATTGATATGCTTCTCCTTCTTATCGCTGGTGAGCCGTAGAGGAAGGATCTGTTTGTTTTCGATGCCGTACACGTTGATCGACATCGCGTTCAATTGTTCGAATTTGTTAATGTCTTTGAACGTTATTGGAAATTCGATGTTTGTGAAATTTAACACTGTCGTGTAATGTGGATACGATGACTCTCGCTCCGTATACTTTTTGGCCGGGTACAGAGCGGCAACTACCGACCACGCGAAGCACGCATTGTC
>NW_017300092.1:26043-26405 GCF_001594075.2 Trachymyrmex cornetzi | reverse complement strand
CTTAGTGTTTATACTCTTAATGGCACGTACATCTTTCGTCGCGAACTCGCCGTTGAACGCTGTGTTCACTTTTACACTACCGTGTCTTTCTACAGCGTCTTGCACGCGCTCGAGCACAATTTCTCTCGCGTCTTCCAAAAACCGCCGCGGCTCGATGTGATTAAAGTTTATCACCGCGCCCGTCACTGTACGGCTTTCGAACGCGGCATTCATCTCTCTCCAGACGAGAGATTGCTCGTTGCCACTCGCGTGCCCTCCACCACTCGCGTGGCCACCACCGATGTGCACGAACCGTCGCTCCAATTGCGATTTTGCGCCCGCGAGTCGCGCGATCCTCGCCACCACGGATTGTCTATGTCCAA
>NW_017300092.1:24966-25223 GCF_001594075.2 Trachymyrmex cornetzi | reverse complement strand
ATATGGGATCGCAAAGCGTAGCTTTTAATTTTTAGATTGTCGATCGTAGAATTTAAGTAAATATTATCTAGACGAGAGAACGCATGTTCAAGTAATAAAAGAGAAATCGTTGACAAAAAAAGGGGGGAGGGGCATTCGACTCGAAGTATTCGCCTTTGTGTGGATACCTGCACATCCTGCATTCCACATTTACCGCAGAAGAGTTATGTTTTTTTTTGTTTAGCAGCCGAAATATCGGCGCTTCTCTTAGCGTGTCA
>NW_017300092.1:23596-24608 GCF_001594075.2 Trachymyrmex cornetzi | reverse complement strand
TCTTTTTTCCAGAAACCGCTACTAGCGACGTCCGAGCCACCGATCGTGTTCGAACGCTGCTATCACAAAAGAATATATAAAATGAGAAAAATCGGTGTAATAAAATGTGAATAAAAATAAATTCGTTCGCATCACTATATATATATGTACTTCCTTTTACTACCCATCCTTTACGCTAGTAAGAAGAATAAGAAAAAACGCAACGTATTGTGAAAATTGAGTCATAAACAGACAATGGAAAAAAGGGTGTCGTACTTGCATTCTATCGTCGCATACTTTCTTTCCTAACAGACGCCCTTGTTATTTATGCATTTTTTGTAGTGTCTAAAATTCTATAGACTGCAAACATTTATTTATTTATTTAGGATCTTAACTGTTTCATTCCTTCCATAAGTGTTTCTTGTGCAGCGCAAAAGTAAAACGTACTCTAGGTAGGGGATTGCTATGGCAAAGGACGCTTCTCTTGTGTGTGTGATTAAAAACAATAAAAGTCATGGAAGACAATGAGCCTCCACAAAAAAAATTAAATTGATTGAGGCGGAGGAGGACATCCTCGTCGAAGAGGATGTCCACATGGAGGAGGACGTCGTCCGCATGGAAGAGGACGTCATCTTAAGCGAGGAGGAGGATGAGGACGAGGTTCCAATCTTAATTGATGATTGGGAGGAGGAGGAAGAGGAGGAGGAAGTCGCGTACATTAACGGCTTCCCCTTCTACGTTAATAACGTAAGCGGCGAAGAATGTGCAGCATTCATGATGGAGCTCCTCCAGCTGCATGACGAGGAGGAGCTGATCCGCGTCCTCGTGGAGGCTGAGGAGGAGGAGGAAGAGGCTGAGGAGTAATCGACACTAAGAGGAGGAGGAGGAGGAGGAGGAGGAGGAGGAGGAGGACGAGTAGGAGGAGGAGGAGGACCAGGAGGAGGCTGAGAAGCAGGAAGACGACGAGGAGGCTGAGAAGCAGGAAGACGACGAGGAGATAAGTATTATTTTATATAATTCATTATAATTTTTT
>NW_017300092.1:22418-23319 GCF_001594075.2 Trachymyrmex cornetzi | reverse complement strand
CGTGACTGCAGTCCCCAAAATCTTACTGCCATTCCGCATGACGTCATACCCCCACCACCGAAGAATCCCCGCGCTACGCTTCCCCTCGCCTACGAGTATACCCCGCACTCCGAGCTCCCCTCTAGCCCCATGGGTTAGAACCGGCCCAGTATACCTACTATTAAAGAATTCATAAAGTTACAGTAATATAACGCCATAAATTCGCAATAGTATGTATTGCCGCAGAGAGAGAAATATTGCATGTAGAACGATTTTTATCATGAAGTTATATATAAAATTTGTATCCGTCGAATACGTTCATCAGGCAATCACGTAGTCAACTGCAATATTTCTCTCTCTGCGGCAATACATACTATTGCGAATTTATGGCGTTATATTACTGTAACTTTATGAATTCTTTAATGTGTATAGTTATTATGTCTTGATCAACTGGATGTTTCGATTTTAATTATAATATGAAAATTTAATGTACTGAAGATGGTCACATGTTAGACCGAAACGTTTACTTAATTTTACTTGAAATATATGCTTTAAGCTAAACACGTCAAGCGTTGTGGCTGGATGCTCCTTATTGTTTACAATTTTTTAAACTTAAGCCACTTATCATTATATTTTATTTATTTCTTATTCTAATTTCATACAATAAACTTAGTATTATTCTTAAATACTAGCAATACTTGACGATTTGTACTGGTCGAATCCAGGGCTTTATTTTGTCGGTGGACAAAATCACGGAATATGATCTCTGTGTTAAGTTAAATCCCGGTATGTCTGATACTAAATACCGGTTATTGTTTAGAACTTTCTCTATTTGGAAGGGGCCTTTATATGGCGGATTCAATTTAGCGCTTTGCCCGGGTATCGACTGTAATTTTCTAATCATGACGTAGTCTCCAATTTT
>NW_017300092.1:20969-21947 GCF_001594075.2 Trachymyrmex cornetzi | reverse complement strand
GTCCGCAGTCGCCATCGCGCGCGGGCCGCCGCCACCGCCGCCGCCGAGCGCGGTCCCTACTGTGCGCTATACTTATCATGTATACTCTCCGTCTCTTTTCCTATTATGCGTAATCTTCCCCGCTGCGTTTATTCAATACAACTTGTCATGAATACCTGTTCACGCAAAATTATTCTACGATTTGGGTCTCGCAATTAATCAATTTAAAGCGCAAATCGAACTCTCAGTAAGAGACGATACCGTCGAGCGCGATGGCTCACTCGCGCGTAACGTGATACCGTAGAGATAAGGAATGGAAGGAAGGAATAATTAATTGCAAACTTTGGGATATACAATTTATATAGGCATTTATTTTTCATCTAAGGCATTGAAACAACCTGACTTTGCGCGGACGTAGCTCGTCGGTCACGGGCTGCGGCCAGGGTCGCAAAGAGGTTCGGCTAGGAGGAGAGAGATGCAAGGCGGTAATAATTTAATGCGGATTTGTGTGATAAGATGATAGTATATTCTGAGATGTATTACAGAGTGTATGTATGTGTGTGTGTGTGTGCGTGTTGATACAATTCGTCGCGGCTGGTTTATTTGCTGACGGCGGTGTGCGTGTGTGTATACAATGCGTGTCGGTGTACGTGTGCGGTGTATGTGTACGGTGTGTATGTGTACGTGCAGCGGGCGCGATTTGCAGTGCGACCGTAGTCGCGTGAACCGCTCGGTGACGCGGGGTACGCGGGTCGCGGGCTTATACCGCTAGCACGTGGTATTCGCGCGACGCGTCGCAACGCGAAGAGCGATACGTCGCCCCGATAGATGCGCTTTCTGCGTAGCGTGTGATACGGCACGGCTTCGACTGTCGGGAATGTCCGACGGAGGCGGGCAAAAGCCAACCCCCTGGTTCTTGTCGAAGCCTGTCGCGTATCGCGGAAAAGCGGAATTCTCGTCTTGGTCGTCCTATTGCAATGCTCTCGGAGCGGTCGCTGC
>NW_017300092.1:17288-20511 GCF_001594075.2 Trachymyrmex cornetzi | reverse complement strand
TAGCGGCATCCGGCGAGTTGATATTGCCGGGAACGATGCACTTATGGGGGTGCATCGTTACAGCATTATATACAATATTACCTACAGCGTACACTATCAATTCGCATTCAATATATGAATTTTTATCATAAATCATACGCAAGATGCTTATCGCATCACACTTGTTATTTATACAGTTTTGGCGTAAATAAGTCACGAAATATTTAAACTTTTCGCTCACACCGTTTGTATATTGGCATAGTTCACAATATACGTGTTCTACACATTGCTCGAGTTCGAGCATGAAAAGTATAGTTGACGGTTTCATGTATGAACACTTATTACACAAAGATAACTTCACGTTGTCCACATCATGTATTTTGACAAGTTCTATTTGAAGCCCCTGAATCACTAATGATGATGATGGAGTAGGCGATTGCATCAATTGCTCGATATCCGCCCGTTTTTTGACAAATGCCGTCCACATAACTTGAGGGAGGACGATGCGGTTACCTCGGGTGTCGCCAATGGTAATTTCCACGTAGGAAATAGGTCCCACAGCGATCCCAATCTCTAGAAACTTGTACGCTGTCGGTGTCAATGCGAATATTCTTCTCAAAATTGTACGAGAAGACGCGCTGTAATGAAGAAAAATAAACGAATGAGTAATATATAGAGAAACATTTATCACAAATACAATTGAAATACTTACTTGCGCGGTTCATGTTGAACGTAAGAATCCATAGCACTGGAGATCGCTGCAAAACGAATCTGTCGGGACAACTGATGCAGTATCGTTATACCATTCTCTATTTAAATCTTATCCCCTCCAACAATTTTGTAACAAAAGTTTTTTTAGACACATCTGGTGATGACATCCATGTAATCTAATACTGCAAATTGCAACGTCTGCTTTGCAAGTTCCAACGCAACTTTGTCAGCGTAATGCAAGTATTTTTTCAAGGACATTCAACATGTTGCAATATGTTTTGCGATGATATCATCATTTAACACGTGCAAAAGTGCACCCCTTACAATAAAAGATTTTAAACGTATCCGGTTATGACAACAATGTAATCTAATATAGCGAAAAAAATGCTACTTTTGCAAATATATAACTGCTTTGTCAATGTAATATAAGAAATTATTTCAAGGATATTCAACATGTTACAACATGTTTTGCGGTGACATCATCAATGTAATTTGATACAACACCTGCAAAAAATGCAATTTGCAATTTTATCAAAGTATAGCTGCTTTGTTAGCGTAATTTAAGATTTTTTCAAAAGCATGAGGTGTATGATATCATTAATAAAAATAGCGCGCATAATGATATAACGAACCGATATCGAATCGATACCGTATGCTATCAAACCACTATAAATAGCCATCGGTACGCTGTAAACAGCTATCGGACTGATATTTGACAGCTATAAACAGCTATAGTATGCTATAAACAATTGTCAGACTGATATTTAACAGCATTCAAACAGCTATTGGTTCACTGTAAACAGCTATCGAACTGATAACGGACCGCTATCAGTTCATTTCAACATCTGTCGAACATCTATCTGCTATATTTATTTAAACCTGTCTACAGGTATAAGGGTAATACAAATGAACACATTAATGTAAGTTAACATAGATTTTATTAAAAAATCTTACAATTATTCCTGATGTCGCGACCACCAGTTAAATATCTTAAATACATTTTGTCGCGAGCAATCAATGACTCCAAAAGGTCCTTCCTCGATAAATGATAGTACGTTGAGCAGCGTTTCGAAGCTATCGATTCCATAATATGCTTTACGAAAACGCGCATACATGTCAAACAGGACAGCGTACCTCTTTTTCCCAAAATCCACATTTAAATCACCATATGGATAAAAATCTGAATTTAGATATACTTTCACATTACTCAAATTACAATCGTCGAACACAATGACATCTTGTGACATGATATTCTTTCGGCCGGTCTGCAGAGCAAAGATAACGTATCGCGGCTTCTCAAGCTCAGTCGCCGTTTTGACAGCCCATGAATGCTTGGTCGTATTCTGCAACAGAGGATACTCATACAGATCCCACCAGCGAAAACTCATACTCAGATAACGACCGCTTCCCAATGCTCGCAACATTGATAATTTATTGATCTCATTTAACGAAACGTGAGGCATCCGCCACTGCACTTTGAATAATTCAACTTCAGGCTCCGTCGCAGGATTTCCCAACAAGCAATTGTAATCGTTGCGCGCTCGTATCAAAATCAATTCGTGGCGAGCGTTGACGACTACGCGTTCGTAATCTTCGCAAAAGCCCAACAGCATGTTGAGTGGCACGTAAAAATTGAATTGTCCTTCCTCCGTTTCGGATCTAGAGTTCCATCCAGCGTTCAGCGCAATCAAAGCTTTGTCGTACGTCAATGACACATAGTTCTTGATGGTACTGGTAATTCCAACGTTTCTGTTGCGGTCAATCTCCACACCGTTGAGTTCATATCGAATTTCATCAAATATGCACGCTACACAATTATTTCCAAGCGTCGACGACATCTGGTCGTTTCTCTTCTTCATCGTCAATCTTCCTTCGATGTAGAGAAAACTGTCGTACGGCAAAGTGTACAAATCCTGCTGCTGTATGGGTATCCGTATCTCGTCGCTATGTCCGAACGTAGTGTTGGCGTACGGATTGTACGTGTCAGTCTCAATCTTGACGATGCGGTCGTCAAAGATAAGCTCGATGGTAATATTCAGAATATTAGTCATTTCGTACGATGAAACCCAACGACTTTAAAAATGCAACGTTGGACGCAGTGAGTTTTTTTCCAGGTGTAATCTTTCCAGTAAAAGATGTATCTCTCGTCTGTTTCGGCTGTTGGTTCAACACAAGCATCTCACATTAACGTCGTACGTGCAATCTAACGGTGATCTCCTCTCCGCGAAAATCAAGCAATCGACCATCTTGGTCCACCATGTGAATCGTCAGATCCGTAATGTTCCATACGACGATCGGAAGGTAAATTATCTGCATAGGTCTCTCCGATATCTTATATCCTGGCGGTATGCTCTGTGAAAACTCGTGTATCGTGCGCACGCACCCGCGGTCACGTTGCACTCGATACGAATGATGTTTACGTTGATGATATTTATCAGCACATCCGACTCATGCCACTCCCGAGTAGAAATTGAACCTCATTTCTAGCTAACGGTTAGCTAGAAAAGTTGTGTCTTAGATAACTGCTGTCTGG
>NW_017300092.1:7033-15496 GCF_001594075.2 Trachymyrmex cornetzi | reverse complement strand
TTATCTAGTTAATACTGTCTAGTGCCTAGATGGTAAATCAGATTGGTTAGATTCATTTCTGCTCGGGCTGTTGCGGCTCCAGCACGCGATTCGACAAAAATTCCAGCAGCGAGCCAATGTTTTGCTGGGTTTTGTAAAATTTATCCGATAGGCGCATCTGATCTTACTTCTCATCGTATTGTTGTTGGCGCGAATCACCAGCGGGAACTCTTCATCCTCCTTACCCTTTGCATCGTGAGAACATAAAATTTCACGCTTCAGATTCTGCTGGATATCGCTCGATATCGCACAGTTCGTACCATCGTTCGGGAATGTCAATTTCCTCACCGTCATAGTAAAACTTGTTCTTTGTCGAATTTACATTGGCTAGTGTATAGTACGTTTCAAAGTCCGTTAGGCCGAACTCGTAATCACGGTCACCCAAATCTACCGCCGAAAAGTAGCTTACGGCGAGGACGCTACTCTTGCCAGTCAGCGTAAACGTCAGCGACATGTTTGAACGAGCACTGAGTTAAGCAGCGCAATGTCTGTCCTTAAATTGCTTATCAACCGATCGTAGAAACTGTAGACAAAGCTGCCCGCAATTGTTCTGATTGTAACGCTAATAAGATGTGCGATTGTACTCGATTACACTGTTTGCCAGATATCGCTCGAGTTCCTTCGGCGGCCGAAGATTACCGAAACTGTCAAAGTACACGACGCGATTCCCCCTTTTCGCATATGCCATCCAATGCGTACCGGGTCCCACGGTATTGTCTAGATTTACGATACCGCTCTCGTTTCGACGTACTCCTTCAACCGGTAATGTAGTACGCATAAAGACACCTCTAAAATATGGAAAGCGCAAACGGTTTGCAAGTTGTTGCAGTTGCACATCGGTAGTTACTCCCCTCGGCATTTTTAACGTTTCATCGACATTTTTTTTTCTACCCGCGACACCTCGTCCGCGCTTGTTGGGAGCGAGATAAACGCCGCGACCTTCCATGACGTGATTATGACGTTGCAGTTCTTCCAACTGACGCTGCGCTGCTTTGCTATCGTTTACGGTCTTGGCGACTCCCGCCGCCCCGCCGACCAATGATCCGAGAACGCCGAGCAGCGGTAGAACGGGCAGAATACCGCCGCGTTTTGCTATCGGAAGAATCCTCTTGCTCCTCTTCTTCTTTGTTTTCAAGCCAATACCAATCTTCGTTTTGGCCTTCATAGCTGCCCAAACGACTGTGGCTGCGGCTCTCTCTCTGAGAGTCGATTCACTCGCGTTAATGCGTTTCCGCGCCTTTTCAGCGAGTATATTGTCAGCCGCGTATCGTTCGGTGTGATCGTTGCTGTGCGAATACGCTATGTTGTGCTCGCGACACGCAGCATCCAATGGATTAATACCTCGATCGCCTCTGGCCAATCGCTTCTCCAATCGCGTTCCCGGATCGCAAAACTGATATCCGGGAATTTGTAGTTCGAAGGGAAGCGCGTTTATTGTACGATTTAGTAAGCCTATCGACGGCATTCGCTACAATTCTTTATCAAAGGCGCCGGACCGTCGATATGCGTTTGATGAACCGGTAAATTGTAATGCTTCAGACACCGACGGTATCGCTGTACCTCCGAATTTGTTCGTATATGCTCGGGTAATCTGTCCCATGACAGATCTATGCAATTTTACGCAGCAGTAGAATTTTCGGTATATATTCCAGCTCGTTTGAAGTTAAACTGTGCAGATCGTCTGACACGACGAAAAACATTTTGATTACTGAGCGATTTCGATCTACGCAGCTCTATAAATAGGCCCGCTCGCGATATCGTTTTCAGTATTTTGTGGAAGGAGGAAATATGCGGTTCATGCGCTAATCGCGGATAATTAAAGTGACGAATCTCGACGGCAAAGTACAAACCGATAAAGAGATGGCAACATGCTACCGGCCTCTGTACGTGCGATCGTCTGCGGACCGTCAAATTGCGGCAAGACAAGGCGTGTTGATAAGCCTATTGAAAAGTCCGCACGGCGTACGATTCGAGAACGTGTACGTGTACTCGAAATCGCTGCAGCAGCTGAAATATCAATACCTGGCGAATCTGCTAGCTCCTATCGAAGAAATTGGCTATTTTACGTTCTCCAATAACAGCGACTTCATTCCACTGAACGAGGCGCTTCCGAATTCCATCTTTATCTTTGATGACGTGGCATGCGGCAAGCAGGACGCGATAAGAGAGTACTTTGCAATGGGACGACAAGCGGACGTCGATTGCTTCTATCTCTGCCAGACGTATGCAAAGATACCCAAGCACCTTATCCGCGACAATACAAATCTATTGATACTGTTCGAACGGGATGGTACCAATCTGAAACGCGTGTACAACGATCACGTGAATACCGACATACCGTACGAGAATTTCTGCGATTTATGTCGTAAATGTTGGCAGCAAAAGTATGGATTTCTAGTAATTGACAAGGACAGTGCGCTTACCGATGGGCGATACAAAAAAGGATTTAATGACTTTGCAATACCGTGATGCGATCAGTTGATATCGATACGTTGACATGGACAACAGCAAAGATCGTGAGAAGGTAGCTGAGGAGATTGCGGAAACGAGTGATTCGATTCGCAAAAAGTACCGCGCTTTGAATACTGGTAAAATGGAGGAAGACATCGCATTGGAAAGACACTTCCAACCTATTATCGACCCGCTGAAACAGATTGTCGAAAACACCGCTGACTCCTCCAAGGACCCTATCATGACCGAAACTATCTTTTCGGGGGAAGACGAAGAACCAAAACCCAAAAGGAAACGACCGAGTGCTCTGTACGACAATCCTATACAGGCTTCCACGCCTGTAAAATCAGTGTTGAATCGATCGAAAACCGTACCACCCGCTTTGAACGAAATGTCTGAAATACCGCATCCACCCGATTTATCGTACGACCATGTTCCCTCCGTCGAAGAAATTTTCGAGGTTACCGATGAACCGCTCGTGACATCTATTCGACACCTGCTTCAAACATCCGAGGGTCAGGAAAAGTTGCAAATAAACTATAGTCCGTTGGGACAGAAATATATGAAAGCGGTCCTGAGTGATAAGAAAGCCGTCAACATAGACGTTGTGTATGGAGTTTATTTCAGCGTCGAGGGATCGATGCTCGGTGATAAACGTATCATCTTGCACAAAAATGATGATATAATATACTCGGGCAGATAAAGGTAGTATTACTGTAGCTTTGGATAGGGTGGAATATGAAAGTAAAATGAAGGATATGTTGTCGGACTGTGAGACTTATGAAGTAGTTAATAAGGATCCTATTAAAAAATTGACTGCGGAGTTGCGTATGATGCTAACGAGATGGAAAAAGAAAGGTTTTATTGAACAGCATACTTATAACAGATTGTATGTTTCGGATGGTAATTTACCTCAGTCTTACGGTTTGCCGAAGATTCATAAGCAAGATATTCCGTTTAGAATGATTGTTTCTTCAATTAATAGTCCTCTCTATCCATTAGTTAATTTTTTACATAATATTATCAAAAAGAGTTGCCCAAAACACTTTAGTTTTGTTGAAAATAGCTTTCAACTGGTAGAATGTCTTAATGATATGCTGTTAGATCCAAGTTATAAACTTGTATCTTTTGACGTGGTTTCACTTTTAACAAATGTACCAGTAGATTTGGCAATTCAAAGTATAAAGAGTAGATGGGATTGTATCGCAGGGAATACTGAGATACCAATGGAAGATTTTTTATTGGCAGTTTCTTTAATTCTGAATTCTACATTTTTCATGTTTGGAGGAACTATATATAAACAAATTTTCGGCACACCGATGGGCTCACCGCTGTCACCGATATTGGCAGATCTTGTGATGTGTGATTTGGAAAAAATTTAATGAAGCGTATCTCGATTTATCTCCCATTTCATTTTAGATATGTGGACGATATTTTGTTTGCCGCACCAGAAAATAAGATTAATGAGATATTAGATTTATTTAATTCGATTCATGTTAGATTACAATTTACTATGGAGATAGGTGGGGAGAATGGTATCAATTTTCTGGATGTTAGATTGATGTTGGTTGAAAGGAAAGTTGTGTTCGATATTTACAGAAAACCAACTGATTCGAAAAGATATCTCAATTATTTTTCTGATCATCCGGTAGAACATAAGATGGGGGTTATCATGGGTCTGCTTAACAGAGTTTTATTTCTTTCTGATCCACAGTTTCAGGAAAAAAATTTAAATGATGTTATTGAGATATTACTAGATAATGGATATCCGTTACAGTTTATATTTAGTACTATTAATAAAAGAATAAAAAATCATGTATATAGAAAAGTAACTCAGAAGAATAATATGAAAAATAAGGACTTAACTCAGAATAAATATTTTATTGTGCCATACCATAGGGAAATTCTAATAATTTTAGAAACATATGTAAAAAAACATAATATGAACGTAGCATTTAAACCAATAAGTTCGCTAGGAAAATTTATTATAACAGGGAAAGATAAACTAGAACTGGCATCAAGTAACAACGTTGTATATAAGATAAATTGTCGGGATTGTGAATGCACGTATGTTGGTCAAACGAAGAGGAAATTAAAGACACGTATTAAAGAACATCAGAGCGACATTAAAAAAAGATCGGGGAATTTATCGGTAGTATCGGAACACAGATTAGAAAAAGATCATGAATTTGAATGGGAAAACGTAGAAGTATTGGATAAAGAGCCATTCTATTATAAAAGACTTTTATCAGAGATGACATATATTAAGAAGCAGACTCATGGTTTAAATAAGCAGAGCGATACGGATAAATTTTCGAACGTTTACCTACCAATGTTAGAGGATATATCCTCTTTAAAGATAGGATAAGAAAGGGGTGATTCTTCTTTGTTGGAAATGTATCATATGTAAGCTAACAGTTGTGCTGTGAACATCGTGTGATTCTATATTTAGTTTCTTACTTTTGACAATTTTGTATAAAAGAACATTGGTGGATAGTTGTGATCGAAATGTATGGGTATGTAGATATTTAATTTAAAGTCTGGATTAATTTCTAATTTATATTATATATATGTATTAAATAAATATTTAAATTTGTATTCACTTTTTATTCAGTCGACTTTTTGAAAAATCATTGACTTTTATTTTTATAACGAGGCTAATTTATGGTTGACGCTTAATACACATATGGAATAATTTCTGACTAAAAGACTAATGTTTTTCTCATAAGATACGGTTTTAAATTGATGACTACATGATATGATTGACAAAAATTAAGCTTTACTATGATTTTATAGAATTTGTGACTTCTATACAATAGTTGACCACGACTATTACTTAAGCGAGAGAATTGATTTTATAATTATGAACATATGGAGATTATTAGAAATATTAGCAGTAGAATTGGACGACGACTGGAATAAATTTGTATAATGTATAAATTTGGAGGAGTGGAAATACAGGAAGATGTTATGGAGGTCTTCGAACGTCTAAGGAGTTCCTGAGCATGGTTTTCACCGTTTTAAGTTTTGCGGCGTACAGTTACGAATTTGTTAGCGTTTAAGATAAGTTTAGAAAATTAAGGAAGGAGATCCTACTAATGTTTATTCTTTTTAAATTTTACTGAAGATGACCTGATGAGGGTCGAAACGTATATATTTTGATGTAATAATTGATGAAAACATTCGCAATAATAACTAGCGTTGGTTTATGCTTTGTCATATCTTATTGATGATATAATTATAGATGGGAAAAGATATGATGGAACAGCGGGCCTGTACGAGTTAATTTTCATGAAATTTCCTAACGAAAGTATCTGTACGGATGATGACGTACACACCTACAGAAGCATTCTGCTGACGACAAACGCTCACAGACGCGGTCATAGCCCGAGTAATCAAGTAATGGGTAGTAAGGGATACAAGTATAAGAGCATAATAGCGCCATTAGTGTCGGATAAAAAAGTTGGAACGGGAATAAACAAAAGAGCGGATTTACCGCGTACAATGACACTAAACGATAACAAGATCGACTATATCCATTGGGACGATCCCAACGAAATTGTAGATCGTCTGCGATTGTTCGAGGCTTCGCGCCAGGCTGGTTACAATGGTCATGACAACGAGATTTTGTCGATTATCGAAGAGCTTCGCGTAGCCGGTCTGATTATAAATTAACCTCGTTCTACACACATCGTTCAGTCGACATCGCAAGTCGACCAACAAGTTTGAACTATCGCTTGGAGGAGGAGGAAGCGAATCGTACTATCAGTGGTGTGGATTGCTCAGAAATTACGTGCGCGATAACGCTCTTTGCATAGTCGGAACCGACTTTGACGCAAAGTCGCGCAAAATTCGACGAGTAGCACTACCTTTAGATGATGCTGACGCAGCAAACAAGCGTGCAGCAGAGTGTTAAGCAGAGCGTTAAGATTTGAAAGATCGTGTGAACGAAATCGGGAGAAAGATTGCAGCCTTACAAAATAATGTACAGGTTTTGCTAAAAGAATTTGAAAAGACGATTCGAGAAGTGCATCGTGCCGAATAATTATTCGCTATGTCTGAGAAACGGCTGCTGGTTAATGAATTGCACGCTCCGGCGAGAAGAAATTTTCCGTGAAGACGTCATAGTACATAGATACGACTTGTGGAGGTGAATGTGGTCGAGATGCGTCCATATACACGATTCAACAGAGGTTACCACTACATTCTCACCGTTATCGACGTGCTGAGTAAGCATGCATGGGCCGTGCCGCTTAAAGCCAAGAGTGGAAACGATGTGACGAATGCGATCGCAAAGATAATTCGAGACGATAAAAGATGTACGAAAAATTTGCAGACCGACAAAGAAAAGGAATTTTACAACTCGGATGTGCAGAAACTCTTGAAGAAGCACAACATCAACTATTATTCTACGTATTCCATAATGAAGGCATCGGTCGTCGAACGGTTCAACCGTACGTTGAAGAACGACATGTGGAAACAATTTACGCACAACGGAAATTATAAATGGATTGATATCCTGCCGCGTCTCGTATCAAATTATAACGCGCGCAAGCATCGTATTATCCCGTCGTATGCGTCCCGTCGACGTTACCCCGCGATCGCCGACAGGCTCTTACAATCGCGTAAAGATTGCCGCACCCGCGCGATACAAAGTGGGTGATTCAGCACGCGTGAGCAAATTCAAGACAGTCTTTGATAAAGGATATACGCCGAATTGGACTACGATCTTTAAAATTATCAAAGTGCAGTAAACTAATCCAGTGACGTATCTACTGGAAGATTCTAGCGGGGAGCCTATCGCTGGAGGATTCTACGAATACGAATTACATCGCGTCGCTAATCCCGACGGGCATCTCGTCGAAAAGGTGTTGCGCAAAAGGGAGAACGAGATTTACGTGAAATGGTTGGGATTTGACAATTCACACAATTAGTGGATTCATAAATACAATGTGTTGTAAAATTATACATTTATTCAAAAAAAAAATATATATAAATTTTTTATAAAAATATATAAAAATATATTGAAAAATATTGTATACTCTGCATTATAAATATTACACATATTATACATATTATATCTACATATTACACATATTATATAATACATAGTACACATAGTATACGTCTTATACATATTATACATATTATATATAATATATACATATTATACATATTATATTATACATTTATAAGTCAACAATAATTAGATAAAAGGCATACAACTACGAACGCAAGATATTAGTCGCGAATAAATATATATTTAATAATTAAAAATACTAAATACATATAGACGTTTCGGTCTCAATTAGACCATCCTCAGTAATACAAAAATAACTTCAAATGAGAACATAAATACTTATAAAAATCCGCAAGAATTAAAAGTCAATAATATATAAACTCGTCAACGCAAATTAAAAGTTCTTGGTGAAGAAAATTTTTATAAAAGCATCTCCAATCATTTCAAAGGCGCAGATTCGCAGCAAGTCATAATTGTAGTCAAAAAAGTGAAAAGTACATCCGTAAGTCAAAAAGCGCATCCGTGATGAAATTTATTGCGCATAGAATTTCCTGATTCTATTGTAAGTATAAATAAGAAGTTAAAATTAAAGACGAAAAAAACAATTAAATTATAAAGTGTAAAATAAAATACCTGTGTTAACAATAGGTTGCTCAGCAAATACAAGAAGTGGAAAAATAATGTGTACAATTTGATAATCAAGAACAAAATGATCAAGTCAGACCATGGCAGACCGCATTTATACCGAATTCCGTGTCGCTAGTGGAACATTCCGGATCAAGTTTTAAACGATGTGTTTAATAACGGTAAATAAATTTCTGGAAATTTCTCTGTATCATTTTGTTTGTTAATACCGTTAATTTGTTTTTTAATAAATATCATTTCAGAAGTCAGTCTCTTGTGGAAAAATGGTTCAATGTCAAGAACTTTAACGTTATCCCAGTCAAAATTAT
>NW_017300092.1:1753-6993 GCF_001594075.2 Trachymyrmex cornetzi | reverse complement strand
TTCAGTAGTTTTTAATTTATCTTTACCTGTTTTTATGATAAAATTCAAATTATTCATAGGTTTAAAGGCTACTTTAAAGTTATTCTTTTTAGCAACAGATTTGAATTTTTCAGAAACATCTTTAATGTAAGGAACAATAAAAAAATTATCAAAGTTGATATCATTAGAATCTTTATAAGAACCAGTATTACTATAAACATGTTTTCGTCTCGACAAAGTAATAATTCTTTTATTAATCGTAGAAAAGAGAAAGTCTAAAGGATAACCATTTAAAAAAAAAAATATTAATCATTGTTTCTATATTTCTAGTATGAAATCTAGGATGTGATAAGAAAATTATTCTATCCAATTGACCAAGAATAACCCCCCTTTTATAATTTAAAGGATGATTAGAATTGAAGTTCAGATATCGTCCAGAATTAGTCGGTTTTTTATAATTGTCAAAGATAATGTGTCCTTTTTCCACAATCAAACTGACATCCAGAAAATTAATAGATCCATCGTCATTCTGTTCATAGGTAAAATTCAGTCTGTCATGATATGAGTTGAAAACGTGTAAGATGTTATTAATATAGTTAGTAGGAACAGCTAAAATAATATCGTCAACATATCTGTAAAAAATTGGAATATTAAAATTGAATTTTGATAATACATCTCTTTCCAGGTCCTGTAATACAATGTTTGCTAAGATAGGAGACAGAGGAGAACCCATGGGCATACCAAAAATTTGTTTGAAAAAAAGATCGTCAAATTTGAAATACGTGGAATTAAAAATCAAAGAGATGGCTTTTAAGAATTCATTTCTCGGAATTCTTGTATTACTAGAAATGGCATTCCATCTCAATTCAATACTTTTGACAACCAATTCTTCAGGTATATTGGTGTACATCGAAACAACGTCAAAAGATACAATTTTGTAGTCATCCCTCAAAGAAAAACCATTAAGCTTACTCGTAAGTTCGAAGCTATTCTTAATAAAACTAAATTCTTTTTTAACACTCTTATCAATTATGTCTTTGAGAAATACAGCTAGTGGATATAGTGGGCTATTAATACAACTTACGATAATTCTCAAAGGATGACCACATTTATGTATCTTAGGCAGCCCATAGATCCTCGGCACATTTCCGTCGGTAACATTAAGTCTTTTATATACAGATTGATCTAAGTATTCCATGCTCTTCCATCTCACCAAAAGTTTGTGTGCTTGGTTTGTCATCATTCTAGTAGGATCTTTCTTAATCTTAATATATATGTATTTTGATCATCTAAAATTTCATACATTCTCTCTTTATAATCACTTAAATTCAAAACCACAGTAGAATTCCCCTTGTCAGCTCTGGTAATAAGAATATCAGGATAATGGAAGAATATCAGAGTAATGGAACATAGAAAAAACATAAGGGGAGCAACTTCTTCTCATTCGGTTGTTATGGAGCACAGGTCGCATCTTGATCACGAATTTGATTGGGACAATGTGGAAGTTTTGGATGTGGAAGAGTTTTATAATAAAAGAATAACATCTGAAATGTTGCATATCAAAAGACAGACTAATGGCTTGAATTTACAAAATGATACGACAGCCTTAAATAACGCTTACATGGAAATTCTCAACAAATTATGAATGTTTTGTTTTTCGACCGCTGTAATGTGCACACGTTTTAACATACAGAAGCGAAGTACTGTTCATGCAAGACGGACATGTAATTGTTACAAGATTTAAATTAGGCGATGTTGCGAGATATTTGATTATTAAGAAACATTCAAATGAATTCGGATTGTTTGCGAACTACATGGCTTTGTGAGGTGAGTGGATAGGGATTTGGTTTTGCATTGCGCTAATATTCTACAATGGTCGTTGTGAAAATGATTTCAGTTAAGAGTCATTATTACCACTCAGCCAACTAACTGGGCTGGAGAATGAACTTCACAGGGGTATGGGGTCGCATGCATGAAGAATTATGACCTTCGAGATTCAAGATTTATAACACCAAATTTTCTCATATGCTATTGCTGAAGATGACTCAACATTGGAGTCGAAACGTACAAGTTAAGACGAAGATATAATTAATTTAATAAATACTCAACTGTAATACCTTGAGGTGGACTCCTATAGCCTTTTTATTGTATTGTGTGAATATCAGGATGTTGCGTAATAAATTTTTTTGTAGCCATCATTCCCTCCTTTAATAAGCCATTATCAAAACTTGTTTTACTATTGTGAATTGTATTTCTTTTTAATATTTGGATGGTATCGTTTCTGATAGCCTTTTTTATAGACTCATCGAGTTTGAACATATTGAATTCTATGTGCTTAATAAATTCTATGTAAATTCTATCTTTGTCAATTAAATTATTTGATAAGTTAAATTTCGGTCCCAGTTGTAAGATGGTTTTAACATTATCAGGTATTTGAACCTCACTAAGATTAACTAACCAATTCTCATTAATGTTATTAAAGTTGTAATTTTCTTCAAATTTCATAGGATCAATATGTATGTGAAAATTTGAATCACTCTTGTTTGTGGTTAGAACCAGACGTGGAAATACCATCAATATGTGAAGGAATGAAAGTACCATCAGAATAAGAACAACCAGCCAAACCTATATCAGATTCTATCGGTTTAATTTTCCTTTTTCTTATTTGAGCTGACAAGAATCTTAATCTCCGTAATTTTTTATTAATGCGTGAAAATTTATTAATCCATAATTTGTTAAATATAAATTCTTGTCTATTAAAAAAAGCAAAAGAAACCTGGCTCGGTAGATAGCATGAAATCAATCGATGGAATTTAAAAAGTTCGTTTTTCGGTGAGTTAATTGTTTGTAAGCGTCCTGTATCTCTACTTTCATCGCTTTACGAATGAAATTTAGTTTAAGCCGGTCTAGTGCGTTCTCTTGCGCAGAGAAGAAATTACCAAAATGTTCGTTCGAAAATGAGAGAGACTTTGCAGATGTTGCGGTATTAGATTCTCTTTTTGACAAGCTTTTAAAAAATATAGTTTAATTCTTAAGTTCATATTAGTTCGCATCAATTTAATAAAGAGCTTTAAATTCATGCATACAGAAACACCAAAATAAATTCGAATAAAATTAAAAAACGGTAACAAGTGACGCATGTTAAAGCCTGCGTAAGAAAAACAAATTAGGTCAAACGTAGTTCAATATTAAAACAACAATAATTAGATAAAAGGCATACAACTACGAACGCAAGATATTAGTCGCGAATAAATATATATTTAATAATTAAAAATACATATAGACGTTTCGGTCTCAATTAGACATTTATAAGTATTAAACATATTATATATAATACAATTGTGTTTTATTTACATCGGTAATGACCCCATGGCAGCGTGTCGGTGGAATCTGATACGATATACCGCTTATCATCGTGCGGACTTAGAGCGATTTTTGTTTCTGATATCGTGTACACTTCGTGCAGTTTGGATCTTATGCATGACTGTCTTCGCATCATTTCGGTTGCATCATTCAAGCAGCATGTGTAATCCTCAAACGTTTATGGATTTTGCCACAACGCTTCTCTTGACACCCTTTGCCTTTTTCGCGTCTTTCTTTCCTTCAACACGCGAGGCGTACATTTTCGCTCTAAGCCCTACGAATTCGGTCATAACGGCACTGTTGTTTTCATGTTTCATAAGGCCTGGAACTTTTTTATTTGCGAGCAGAATACCGTACGTGTTATCACCGTGTAATCGCTTGTGTCAAATCTAGCAATATCACGATTTATAGTCTCGTACACATCATCACATTTTATATGGTATATGAGGCTATCTGTGTCGGTATACATAATTTTACATTTTTCATGAAACAGCGGTGCTATGTACTCGTGGTGAAATTCGCACAAATATGTTTTCGATATATCGAGGATGCACATACCCACGTATATCAGTTTATCGAACTTAACCTCGAGCTTACGCAGTTCTATCGCGACCAGATTCTCTGAGAAGACGCTACGACTGTGAAAATTTGGTTTGGCGATCATTGCCTCAGCACCGTAACTACCTTCCCATTTTGTCAATAATTTTACGTCGACGCAATCGCGCACATTCTCCATGGTTTTACCAAATACCGCGTTATTCATAAGTTTGTATAAATTTTTTTCAAAATTATTTTTGGCCATTGTTCGAAATTTTGTGTTGAGCTCGATGTAATCGCGTAACCATGGAGATTGCGCGAATTGCAGTATACGGTGAATCTTTGCGATACGGAGGCCGTGACGAGTATACTGCTGCAGGTTGCGATAATGTATGGCGTAACGCTGTTTATCGCATAATGTTGCAAGTAGCTTGTCATCGCGCTTGCCGGGTGGTTTCACGCGCGTCGGACAGAACGGTAGGTTAGTGTGTGCGTTATGAAGATGTTGCGGGTACTCCAAATCCACCTCGAGAATATAGCCTGTCGGTGAATCTAACGCGATGGTCGTAAAATCAAAATTGTGCACGTCGTCGACTCATCGAAAATCGGCGTAAGGCAATGGTTGATACATTGCCCACCCGTAGAGGTTGTTGACATCATAGTACATTAGGTATGATGATGGTTTTGATGAATCGTACGACGGCATGTATTTGTTGTTGGCTCTCGCGTACCTGTTTGAGCACTGGCTCAAACCACCGCGTATACCGCGCTCGACAATCATGACCATGTCGATGTCTGTCAGCAGTTCAAATTTTACACCAGTATGTTTTAACATGGCATCCCATGTGAAGCCGGGTAAGGTGTAATAATACGCGGGGTCTAGCCCGTAACTCGCGATGCAACTGTCGCTGAAATTTTCAAAGACGTCGGCCAACAACAATACATCTGTTTTTAGATACAGATCGCTATATTCGCCGACCGTTTGGATGGAGAACCACTGCCACACGTTGACGGCATGCGCGTAATCACTCTCAGATACAGTGATGTCCGTCAATGAGCTATAGAATGACTCACAAGATGGCAAGCTTAATTCATTCAATTTTTCACTGCAGTCAATGTACTCGTATGAAAAGACACCCTTTCGAGTCAAAAGATTAAAATTTTCTTCAGATAAATTAGAAAATTTGCGTCGCAGTACCCGCAGCTTATCCATACTACGAAAAGATGGCAATTTGTCCAAACTAGAAGCGAGAAATCTATATGAATCTATGAAATGTAATTGCACACAATTTTTTTGATCAAAAGTTAATATAAAATTCCCGTGGGTTGGGCTACCTATCGGGCGCGTCTCCAGGTGGCGG
>NW_017300092.1:0-625 GCF_001594075.2 Trachymyrmex cornetzi | reverse complement strand
CCAAGCTATGCTATGGGATCGAGCAGATCACCGTTAAGGTGACTCGATCTCATGGTGAGGGGGGGAGCAAGGAAGAGCCCTGATCTAAAGACTAGCTTGTATAATGGGCTGGTCGGTGATAGGGGTTACCCAGATTAACCTGCATCACAGCAAAGGAGCCTCGGCGGTTCTAGCCAGGAGCCAGTCTGTGATGCACACAGCCATTTCCTTGATACAAGAACCATGGGTTGTCCGGGATGTGTCAGGGGGGGGGCAGCATGTGGGAAGCTTTTTAAAGCTCCCACCGAACAGAGGCCTAGGGCGTGCATAACGGTCAAGGGGCTAGATGCACGGCTCCTGCCGGAAGTATGTTCCAGGGACCTGACGGCAGTGGAGGTGACAGCGGTTAGCAGCGCTGGGGATGCCAGGAAGCTTGTCATCTGCTCGGCCTACTTCCCGCACGGAGAAGAAGTACCGTCGCTGGAGTTAACCAGATTGGTGGATCTCTGCCAGAAGGAGGGGGGACTGCCATTGCTGATAGGATGCGACGCTAACGCGCATCATACCATATGGGGAAGCACTAGAACGAACGAAAGGGGTAGGAGGTTGCTGGAGTATCTGGTAACTACTGACCTGGAAGTTCTGA
>NW_017300091.1:169019-171471 GCF_001594075.2 Trachymyrmex cornetzi | reverse complement strand
CATAACTAGGTTAGCAACAATCGGAGAAAGCGGTGAACCCATAGGCGTTCCAAAAGTCTGCTTATAAAACTGATTGTCAAACGTGAAAAAGGTTGAATCCAGCACTACGCGAACAGCTTTGATGAATTCGTTTTTCGGTAAATTACAATTCTTGCAAATAACGTCCCATCTATTTGAAAGAGCATTTATTGCTAAATCTGTTGGAGTGTTAGTGTAGAGTGATATTACGTCCAACGACACCAACGTAAACCCATGATCAATTTTAATGTTTTGTAATTTTTGAACCAATTCAAAACTGTTCTCGATGTTACTAGTCGCTTTAGGAATGCTTTTCACAATCAGACCATGTAAGAACGCTGCCAAGTTGTACAATGCACTATCCAAAGAGGATATGATGATTCTGAATGGGCAATTTAATTTGTGAATTTTTGGTAACGCATAAGCCCTAGGAATGTTACCGTCGCTACAATAGAGTTGTTTGTAGGTTAATTCCGAGATGTAATTTTGTTTTTTCCATCCTGCCAACAGTTGCCTCAAGTTATTGTTAATTTTACTTGTAGGATCCTTGGGAATTTTCATGTACGTGTCTTTGTCATCAAGCATTGTTTTAACTTTTTCAAGTTTTTATATGTTTTTATATGTTTTTGTCCAGTGCTACCATTAGGTTACCTTTGTCAGCTTTGGTGAAAATAATGTTACTATTGTCCTTTAAAAATTGCTTAGTTAAACGTGTTGCTTTTTTGTAGTTTTTTGATAATAAAATTCTTTTTTGGTTTGAGAGAAATTAAGCTATTTATTATCGCAATAGAATTGTTTCTAACTGAGTTGTGGACGGACATTTGTAATTTTTTTATATTGAATTCAACATTCTTTATAAGTTCAAAAATCAATTTGTTATTGCAATAAGAGGGAAGCGAAAAGTTTCCACCTAATTGTAAAAGGCACTGAACACCTTCTGGAATAGAAACCGATGAAAGGTTGGTGAACCATTTACTCCTTAAACATGTCAATGAACATTTGTTATTTTCGAATTCATTCGGAGCTACAGCAACCTCAACCAAGTTACATTCCTCCGAAGGTGTAATCCTTTTATTGTAAAACTTTCCAATGCCACTGTCACTGCCATGTACTAAGGATGGTTTCGTCCAGACGTATTCAAAGCCCTTTATCTCTCTCCTTCTTTTCATCTTATCTTTAAAATTTAACCAAGCAACTTTTTTGCAAAAAAAAAGAGCAAAAAAAAAGAAAAAATCTTTTATTTAATTTAATTTATGGAAAAATATATATATCAAGGAAAATTTACATAAAACAAAATTATATTTTAAGGAAAGAAAAAAATATATACATATATGTATATGTTAATAAACTTCAGTTAAGTAATGGTTTACATTGTTTGAAGGATCCAGCAAAGCAACCCCTTAAGAAGGCCGATTGCCATCTGAGGAATGCAAAAAAAAAGGGGGAGAAAAAAAGAGAAAAAAATTTTTTTATTTTATAATTTATCCTACCTCGCACCCCGATATTACTGCTAATACCTTGACAACGCTGCAGTGCTCCCCAAGAAAAGACAAGTAGGTACACTACGTGCCGACACATCCATAATGAACCATAAGGTCATTATCCTTAGTACCGAAGCCTACAGAGGCTTCGCATACGGTCTAACAGACCACACTATCCACGTCAAGTGTTTAGCCTGCAGTTAAGCGTCAAGGGTAAATCGGAGTCGCGACCTGCCTGCAAGGCACACTCACGACGGGTATAAGTGAGCCACCCTATGGGGGGCCGACGCAAAGAAAACCCCGCGTGGCACTTAAGATGGTTACACTACTCCCGCGTATTCCTCATCTGGCAACTTCGAGCGATAATAAAAAAAAACTGACAAAAAAATTTTATATACATATATATTTTTATTAAATAAAAGAGAAGATACATATATACATCGATATTTATGGACATATATACATCTCACCTATCCGTCAAGCAAATTAAATTTCCTTTGTTTCCATATTATTAGTAGTATGCGAATTATCATTTATGTTAAATAATCATTATTGTAAAAAAAAAGGAGTACGAAAGAAACAAGGAAGGGGTTTTTGAGGTCGCCTTATCTTTTTTTCCAACTTCTTTTTCTAATCTACGAACTTAAGGAGGATGCCTGTCGAAAAGCGGGATGCTAGAACGTATCACGTTACAACCACATTAGCGTAGCCACAACCAGCCATCCTCCGATTGAAAACCTTAAACCTCGATTTACGTAATAATGCGATACTCTCCACACAAATAAGAAGGACGAAAGAACGAAAAGCAAAAATCGAAATATTCTTTCCTTCCTCCTTCTCCTTAAAACAAGAACAAACATATTATCATACTCAAAATGCGACACCGATTCTAAACTGTCAAGAGAAAAGAGTGCGCATCTTCGGTCTGCAGATGTTGTGTCCTTTAGTCCCAA
>NW_017300091.1:164437-165968 GCF_001594075.2 Trachymyrmex cornetzi | reverse complement strand
CGTGGTGGCACGGTGGGTGACGCGGCTACTCCCCGTTGGGACATCACACCGCGGACATATACGGGAGCATTCAGACGTTCGGCATTTACCGTTACCTTTGTTCCAGTACCACGTCTCCTCCCGTGCGGTCCTCCGGCGATGTCTCCCGGCGTCGTCGCTCCTCCCCTACTGGCAAAACGTTACGGGACGGAGTCTTCTCTGGGCAAATATTAATGTTCGTGCTCTTGACTTTTAGGCTCTCGTCATGATGGTTCATCGGCGCTGCTATCAATGGGGTGGCACCCAGTTGGACACGGCTCAATTGGACACGAGCCACTCACAGCGCTTGAGACTACAAAGCTCCTAGACACCTGGCCGCTGTGATTGGTGGTGTCCAATAGAGTCGTGATCAATCGGGATCACCCCCTATCAATGCACATAGTGGGGCTATGCGCGGCGAACGCAATGGTCCAGCGGTTGGCGGGAACTCGGAGTTGGAGAGGGATTTGTCGTTTTGGTGCAGCCTCCTCTTCGCTCTTCTTCCCACGCTTACCGTCCACTGGCCACCCCACTGCTTGTCCCCCTCGATGATGAGTGTCCTGGACACCGCGCCTTCCTGCCGCCGTTCCTCAGGTCCTCGCTCAGGCTCCGGTGTCGTCGGCCTTGGTTGGATGAGCAGGGACGTATTGAAGCCGCCTGTCGGTGGTGTTATGACCGCCACGCACGGTGACGTTCTTTCCTCCCCGATAGTCGGGAGGACGCTCCTTTGAGGGAGGCAAGTTAGAGGTGTTGGTTGCCTCCCCACGCCACCTGTGAAGCCCGTGGATGTAATTGGGCTTCCACAGGTGGTCGTCGTCACCGTGCAAGTGATGAGCGTTGTCGCCTGGATTCCCCGATAGACTGCCTCTAGTGGTCGGAGGCAGGCTGGGGAGCATCGCAGAAGGCGTTTTCCTTCCTTGGTCCATTGTAATGTTAAGACCCCCTACCATTGGCGACGTCGAGTTGCCTGTCGCTCTGGACGATGACCGGTCCAGAGCTAGCAGGCGTGCATCCATCACACTCTTCTCAACGGGAGCGCTGGTCGACCTCCTAAATCTTGTGACCACCCCCTCACTGGATGTTGTCGTTGGGGGTGGTCTGGTCGACCTATTCCTTTTTAACGACAGTCTCCCCACGCCGCCGGGTTGGAATTGCGTGCCCTCCTCGTCAGGTGATGTTAATGTAATGAGATACAATTTCCTATATGACGAGGAGGGTGTGGGGAGACGCGCTCCCGTCTGGTCGTCGCTCTTCTCCGCCGGCACGCTAGTTGCCCGTCGAGTCCTTGACACTGGTTGTTCGTTAATGGCGGGCAACTTCTTCAGTGCTCCCTCTCCGCACTTCTCCTTTGTCACTGATGTCCATGAACCCCCGCCACCGGTGATGTCCTCTGCGGGGGGTGAGAGGGAGCGCGCGCAGGTTTAGCCGCGTTTTGCACACCTGCTTTAGGGATGGACTTGACAAACTAACTATTTCTACCGACACCACACGTGGTTTACTCACCGTGGCGGCA
>NW_017300091.1:162702-163409 GCF_001594075.2 Trachymyrmex cornetzi | reverse complement strand
TATTGATAATTAATTTAACCACTTATATCGGAAAAATATACCACGAAAAAAAAGAAAGCAGGATTTGCGCGTGGGACTCTGTCAACGTACTTTATTTGCTCAGTCACACCAATTAACTGCATTTTACAAATGCGATATATAAATATAGCCCACATGGAGAAAATTGTAACAATATTTCGTAAACTATCACGCACTGGTGCGACTTCTGTTACCTGTGTGAATGAATAATAGATTAATGTGTGTGAAAGTGGCATAATCTTAATATGTTCAAAATTTATAAATATACGATTTAAATTTGTGTGTATGTGTATATACAGCAATCCACTCTTGGCCAACATGTATGCTTTCAAATATTTAAAAAGTATAAAAAATTATCCTTGGCACTTTAAATGATATTTGAACATTTATTATTGATAAATATCATACAGTTTTTATTTTCACTTTCATTGAAGTTTCTATTCATGTACATATACGTACATATTGTTGCTCGACGGAAACCGCGAGAAGATGGTCTCTTTCGTCAGGAGGGAAATGTAAAAAATTACATTTAATTTATTAATATAACTATTTATAACATTATTAAATACAAATACTTGAATACAAATTATAAAATATCTGTATTCAAGTATATAATTTTAATACAAATATTGAAAAACACAAAAATTTTTAATTATTTTAATTTAACAGATAATTGTTTAAAAATCATT
>NW_017300091.1:155631-156791 GCF_001594075.2 Trachymyrmex cornetzi | reverse complement strand
AAATTAAAAATGATGAAATTTCAAAGGTGCTGAATTTGACGTGGAATGCCTCTTATACAAAAAAATGGAGATTTTTCATAATTTTATAAAAAACACTTTAATTTTTAATAACATTTTGTAAACTATAAAAATATTTTATTAAATATAAATATAATTTTATTCACACAACATTCATATGTATATAATTTATTTGAAGTGAAAATATTATACACATTTCCAAATCAAATTAACTGTACAGGAATACGACCGCCGTTGAGAGGAGAGAAGAGGAAACGGAGCGAGGAAGATATGTCATTAATAACAATTATAATAATTATTATTATTATGATTAAAAAATAAATTTCTTAAAATATAATGCATATTAATTTCATTGTTCTGCTTTAAAACGACATGCTACAGATGTTAATGATATTATTGAATTCTCGTACGCAGATTGAAAAGATATTAGATTATTAAAATATTGTCCGTAATTCCTTAAATACAATCCGTATAGTAGGCCTTAAGCCCTAAGCTTTTAATAAGCCTTAATAAGAAATTGAAGAATTATAGATTGTTCTTCTTATATTTGTCCATAACTGATTTCTTAAAGACTTATTCCATCTATTGTAGCTTGGATTAAAAACCATTACGCTTAAATGCGTATAAAAAATATTGTCGGCGAAGACATCACGCTTAAATAGGAAAAGGGTGAGTGCGTATAAAATATTGTCCATCGAGACATTACACTTAAAAGCGTGTAAAAAATATTATAAATATGTATAATTACTTATTTAATTTATTTATATAATTTGTTTAATTTTTAGTTTAATTTGTGCGCTCGAGATATCCTTCCCATTTTCTCCTTTCCTTCACACATATATAAACATATACACAGGGAAATGTACAAAATTACATTTTTTAAAATGATTTTTAAAC
The DNA here is from genome assembly GCF_001594075.2 of Trachymyrmex cornetzi. Taxonomy (NCBI): domain Eukaryota; kingdom Metazoa; phylum Arthropoda; class Insecta; order Hymenoptera; family Formicidae; genus Trachymyrmex; species Trachymyrmex cornetzi. The sequence goes on along the minus strand of NW_017300091.1, from coordinate 155,876 downwards.
AATTATTTGTTAAATTACAATAATAAAAAGTCTTTGTGTTTGTCAATATTTGTATTAAAATTATATACTTCAATACAAATATTTCATATAAATATTATAGTTATATTAATAAATTAAATGTAATTTTTTACGTTTCCCTCCTGACGGGAGACCTCCACCTTCTCGCGGTTTCCGCCGAGCAACAATATGTACGTATATGTACATGAATGGAACTTCAATAAAAATGAAAAGAATAAAAAACGGTA
>NW_017300091.1:152169-154647 GCF_001594075.2 Trachymyrmex cornetzi | reverse complement strand
CTATCGGTTGTGCCAGCCCGCCACCTGATGGCGTTAGTCTCGATGTCGTAAACCGTCACTGGTCTCACGCATCCCTGCGTGGCGGTCGTCGGCGACTTCTCATTGCGGCGGGCTCGCATCTCCTGGCCTCCTTCGATGTTGCGATAGGCGCGGCGCTCTTCACAACAGTCTTACTGCGGGCTGTGGTGAAAGATGTTGTACTCCTGGTTGACGGGCCCGCAGTGACTGCCGCGTACGAGGGGGCTCTGCTCGTCGGTGTTATGAACGTCCTCTCAGTATTGGCCTTTGTTGTTGCTGGCGAAGGGGTGGCAGTCAACGGCAGCGTGAGTTGCCGCGAACCCGTCGTCGCGGCCTGGCGCTTATCCGAACCTCCAACCGTCTCCGCCAATCGCGTGGTCGCTTTAGCCGCACTGCTAAACGATGATTGGGTCCCACTATTGCACTCACCGAGGCTACCGCGAGTGCTTGGACCCGCCGCATCCACTGCGGGAGACACGTGGCACTTGGTGTAATGTGCCTTTATGTTCTTATATGGATACTTGCCTTTGGCCTTAAAATTGCAGTTTATACATTTATAACTAACCGTGTTTCCCGGGTGGCACTTTTTTAAATGTTTCGATAAATGCGGCGAGTCGCCGTATTCGCCCTTTACCTGCCCCCTCTATACCGTAACGCTTGAAATACTTTATTTTAGGGGACAGTGGATAGTCTATGTAATGCACATGTGGATCCGCCATAACGAGTGCGCGCCGAGCTTAATTGGCTGTTAAATTAGGGGGGCCTTTGGATGACTTGGCCCCTCGACCAATTACAAAAGACCGCGATTGGTCGGCTCGTATCAGCCAATCAGAGGCTGGAGAAATTTGGATGTTAAGTATAAAATTTAAGAATTATTATGCGCATTCGCCACATCGAATCCACTGAGCGAATACGGCACAACAAAAAAACAATAAGTCAATTAAAATAATTAATACCATCGCGACCCTAAACTCACTAGTATATTCAATTTAATTTATATGTACGTGACTGTCTGGTTTTCGGAACGAGAGTGGTTTTACGAACGGATGAAATAAAATTGTTTTAAAAACACTCCCGGCCGCGATGACTTTACGAACTTAACTATCAGTTGAACTTAGACATTTTTCGCGATCGCGGTGACAGTCACGCACATTCACTCCTAACCTCATTTCGCGGCGTGTATAAACTATTAACAGAAATCGCTTCTCGGCAAAATCGCGAACACTCACACTCGGAATAAAAGTTAATAAATATGTAAATAGCTAACATCTCTGAGCTACACTCGGGAGCACCCAAGCTCCCGAATGCCGTTCAGAAACCAATTGAGAGTACCTCAGCGTTACCTAGGAGGTCCGTTCAGAAACGTGTCGGGTGTTCCCGATCGGGAGACTTGCACCCTGGGGCTCTATTCTGGGCTGCGTTCAGAAACTTCACCTTGCAGGTGATTGCGAGGAGTCTGTATGAGTGAAATGGTAGGGATAAGGTACCCTCTCTGATGTGTACATTTCTGAACGACCTAGCCAGAGGAAAATGGCGGAGCGTAAAAAACAAGCACTTGATATATATACTAGCTAGTGAACTTTCTATTATATTATCTTAATTTCAGCGAAACATATAAATATATACATATGACTAATTTAATTAATCATTTTGATATATATTGTACGGGAGTAGTACATCATTCTTTATGCATTGCCGAAATTAAGATAATTTAATAGACACTTACTAGTTAATACGCGTATCAAATGTTCCCGTAAACAAGGTCAGTAACCTCTAATATTAAATGTTTTGTGCAAATAAATGCAATCAAGTTAGACATTATATTCATTTAATTATAATTACGTTTAAAGATAAATATTTTGCAAACAAATTGATTTATCAAAGAACACTATACAGTTATTACACTTTAACGGACTTCATACGCAACATGACGAAAAAACCTTTATTGTACTTTATCGTAAATTATAATCGATCAAAGTAAAATATATTTTACTTACTTCCAGGATTCCACAATATAATTTGATTTTCATTATTAAATTGCATTAATAAATTCTTATTTGTAATCTAAAGCCCGTATTCAGAACGCGTTTTTATCGATAAAAGCGCACTTTTATCTTTGAAATTCTATAATATGCGTGACGTAAAGTATAGTATGTTAGCGTGCTAACATCGTTATAAGCGCGTTCTGAATACGGGCCTAAAAGTATAATCCAATCAGCGCTACGAATCACAAAACGGTTGTAAAACTACTGAGTCTGCTGAACGCAGCCCATGTTTCACTTCCCGCGCTTTGTGTGCCTACTCGATCGAGAGACTTTCCACCTAACAAAAGAGCAGGGGCTCTATTCTTGAAAAGAAACGTACACGAAAGTCTAGGGAAATACTATAGTATACGTAACGTATATTGTAACATTTCCCTAGACTTTCGTATACGTTTCGTTTCAAGAATAGAGCCCCAGG
>NW_017300091.1:150037-152072 GCF_001594075.2 Trachymyrmex cornetzi | reverse complement strand
CCGATCGGAATCCATTCCGATTATTTCCATAATAGGTACCCAGGAGTACGTTCGGAAACCTATTCCCCAGGGTAGGGGTTAACTTGTCGAGGAAACGTCAAGTGACCACCTGGGTAAATATGGCAGTCGATGAGAAATGAAAACCTGCTGAACGGTGGGGGTAAAGATCGAGGGAAAAAAATGGCAAATTCCAAAAAAAAATATGATTATTGCTACTGCAATAGTTATGGGGACACAAATGATAAAAGATTGTGAATATTCGGAAACGTCTTCATCAGATAGTGAAATTGAAGAATTATTAAAGGTTAGTTATTGCAGTTTAAGGTTAGTTACGTATATTATTATTAGTTTATGCAGAATGTTTTATATTATAATATTTGCTTATTATAGAAGTTCACTAAAAAGAAGATACAGTGTATTGAGGGATATATTGAGAGAGTTGTATCAAATTATATAAATCATGAATTCCAATCTCACTTTTGGATTACACGTACCACATTTGAAGTTTTTATTGACAATTCTTGGTCCAAACTTGGAAAATAATTTGAACATTGGTAGGCCAACAACGTCAGTAGAGAAGCAATTGCTTTCAGTGATTTGGCTGTTAGCAACTCCTGATTCTTATCGGTATGTATTCGAACGTGTAAAATATACGTATAAATATTTATCTATTTACTTTGTACAAACATTATAACGATTGAGAAAATAATACAAATATTTCTTATCTGCTTTATACATAAATTATTTGAATAGGAATCTGAAAAAATCTATAAAAAAATTATTTCCATTATTCTAATAAAACAAGTTATATAACAAATCTATAATCATAAATTGTTTCTACAATTTCGGGAAACTTCCTAGTTGTCCGAACTTTCCACCAACTTTTGTATACTACTATGATAGTGTTTTTATATTATTATAACAGTTGTAATTTGAACAATTCATAAGTATTGTTCTGTATTTCTGTAGACAGGTCTGTTGGAGAAAGATTTGATATTAGCAAATCCACCTTGTTCGCTTGCTTTGAGCGTGTAATTGATACTTTAAATAGTGTATCTTCTAAAGATATTTGTTGGCCAAGGCAAGAAGAACTTGTAAGAATAAAAGAAAAATTTAAAGCAATGGCTAATATTAATGGTGTTTTTGCAGCAGTTGATGGAACATATGTGCCAATAAAAGCATCCTCGGAAAATCCAGACGTTTATATTACGCGTAAGTGTCAATATGCCATAATACTACAAGTAATGTGTGATTCTGATATGAAATTTGTTGATTGCTTTGTAGGTTACCCTGGCTCTGTTCATGACGCTAGAATTTTTCGAAATTCTAATATATATCACTTAATATGTGAAAATGTTAATAAATATTTTCCCGGGAATGAATTTATTGTAGCAGATAAAGCTTATCCGGTTTTAAAATGGTGTATTCCTCCAGACATTGATTGAGGAAATTTAACGAGAACGCAACGTCATTTTAATGAGTCAGTGTCGAAAAATAATTGAAAGAGCATTTGCTTTATTGTTTGGAAGATTCCGACGACTAAAGTATCTTGACATGAACAGAGTTGATATGATGGCTGTAACAGTTACAGCTTGCTGTATATTGCATAATATATGTATAGATAATAGTGATGATTTATTGAATGAATATATAAATGAAGGAATGAGAGAGAGAGAATAATGTACAAAATGAAAGAGAAGAAATTAGAGGAATGGAAGATAGAGAAATTGCTAACAGTCGACGTGATGTTCTATGTAGAGAATTGTATCGAAATATTGAGTAATATTATATATATATATAACAGTATATATAAACAAAAAGTTTAAATAAAATATAGAGTATATTCTAAATGAAGTATATGTTTGTCATTTCCGTTATTTGTAAGACTCTGAAATCATAAAATAGAAAGAAATTTAACTTTTAATTTTACAATTACATTTTTTTATTAACTTAACTTTTAATTCAATTAATTTCATTATACATTAACTTGTATCTTAACTAAGTTAAATTTTCAAGGTTGTTAACTTTAACTTAA
>NW_017300091.1:148829-149103 GCF_001594075.2 Trachymyrmex cornetzi | reverse complement strand
GTAATATTTTTCGCAATAAGTTCTTTACAAAATTAATTTATGGGGGATTATTTCATATATAGGAATGTCCGAATGTTTCGGCGCTTCATCGTATTTATATTATTAACATCTCAGATTAATTGTGGTTAACGTTCGAACGGTGCATAGTTACATCTGAGATAATTAAATTTAAAAATTAAGAATTTGTATTGTATTTATAATATCTAGCTTTAACCGATTATTGGCGTTTCTTGATATTTATCGATAGTAAATGTTCAAATATCGTTTAAAGTGC
>NW_017300091.1:147900-148203 GCF_001594075.2 Trachymyrmex cornetzi | reverse complement strand
ATAGTAAGTTGTAAGAACAATTGGTTATATTTTAATGTGTTGAACGGATCATATATCTATATGGTATTTATAATTTATTATTTTACATTTAAATATTGTCTAGAATCTTGAATCATTTTCGTGATTATCTATTTCAGTAATTTTATCCGATATCTCCATAGAAAAAACAGTGGCAAAAGGATCTTGGCGTGGAGTGCGAGAAAACGCAAATATTATTTAGCAAGCTTCCAGGAAGCTAACATTAAGGCATTTCAGATAAGTTTTCTTTTCCTTAAAAGTTTCACGATACTAAATAAAAAACAA
>NW_017300091.1:145785-146588 GCF_001594075.2 Trachymyrmex cornetzi | reverse complement strand
ATGATTTTCGTTCTCTCCACAGGCTCGGCATTCCTGATACGCAAGGATTACATACATAAATAATGAGCGGAGGTCTTTCGGTCTTGACCACAGACATCTATATAATACGTAGACTGCTAGGCTCGACTCCCAAAGCATCGAGTTCAATCTTTTTTAATATCTATTTAGTTCTAAATATGTTATATGTTATATGTGTTATATGTTATATTTTATATATTATATGTGTTATATGTTATATGCTATATTTTATATGTTATATTTTATATGTTATATGTTTTATGTTTAATTAAAGACTAGATAATATATTCTTAAATTAAATGTTATATATATAGATATATCAATTGTAAATCAAAGATGTATGTATACACTCAGTAAAATTTCCATAGTTCCATGTATTAAGTTGATTATAAAGACAACAGAAAACTCTAAAGTCAATTATTCAGTTACCATGTTACTAATGAAGAACAGTGCTACTAATGAAGAATTGAATATCTTCAGTGAGTGTCCTCGCCTGACTCCTTGGCTTATGGGTCTTCTCAATGTCATCTTTCGTCCTTGCGAAATAGTTCAGCCATTAGACAATTATGTCGGAGGATGGGTTTAGTCTGTTGTATATCGCTACTGAAACCTTTCGTGCACTTTCACAGTAATTTATTCTAGACTTTAATACCTAAAAATGTAATAAGAATCCACAAAGCAATTGTTTTTTATTTAGTATCGTGAAACCTTTAAGGAAAAGAAAACTTATCTGAAATGCCTTAATGTTAGCTTCCTGAAAGCTTGCTAAATAATATTTGCGCTTT
>NW_017300091.1:142681-144170 GCF_001594075.2 Trachymyrmex cornetzi | reverse complement strand
GTGGGAAATTTGTCGGAGGGCGAGAGAGATAGGCCGCAAGAATAAACTACGCGAGAGCGTAATAATAAGAACAATTATATTTGAGAAAATATGATTAAGTAGAATGAATTACATTGATTACGCAATTACAAGTACTTTCCGGAGCTTCGCTCCTCCGCTCTACTCGATACTCTCGGTATTCGCACCGAGAGTCGCTAACTTACTTCTAGCGCCGGACGCCGGTCATACGCTACAATACGAGCCCCGACCTTCCCCGCGGTATCTTCCGGCGGTGTCAAACGCCCGCCCCTCGACAACCGGCAAGAAACCGGACCCGCCGTACTACCAGACTCCCGGACGTGTAACGCCGGCCCGCGGCCGACGCCACGGCGATGGTGCGACGCGATTATAGCGACCGCCTCGATGCGGCACGACTCTACTCGACACGTGAATCCCGGAAACGGACTCTACTCGGTCACCATTACCGGAAGTTAACTCGACAACGCGACAATCCGCGTTCCAACGCGACAGCACAATGCTCGGCGACGCAATTATAGCAAGCGTGCCGACGCGACGCGATACCAAACGATAACGCAACTACAATAAGCGTCGTTACGCGACACGACGAGACTCGACAACGCGGCTACTCTACGCGTTTCTACGCGACTCTACTATACTCGGAAACCGGAAGTGACTCCCCTGTGGCGAGAGGAACGAGCGCGACTCGGCCCCCGATACTCTCCGAACAACTCTAATTTATTTCGACTCGGCAATGAATATGATTCCCCTCACTCTGATCCTCGAAACGCGGCAGCTAATGATTTCCAAGGCGCGGGAGGATGGCACGTGGCTCACGGTTCCGCGGCTCTACACGGCGGCCATTACCCCGGATCTACAATAGGTGTTTTAAGACCTAAGCCGTAAGAAATTGACCAATTACAATCGAATCCAAGGGGAATAATCTACTGTGATTCGTCCATTTCTTATGGCTTAAGGCTTAAAACACTATTGTAGATCCGGAGTTACGCCGATCTCTCGTTACGATGCGAGCTGGCTTACGTGCGACCCACCCGGCGACGTACCCCGGTCGGCAGCTTTACAAGCGACGACGCTCGTCTCACCCTCGTCGTCTCCTCCGTCCTCCTGATCCTTCTCGCCAATCCCTCGATATTCCTCTGCGTCCGGGTGCTCGATCTCGGCGACAGCGATCTCGTACTCCCCTTATAATATTCGGCTCGCTCGTCCGCAGAAAAAGTGAGGCCCGGGAGCTCCCGGCGGATTTTCGCAGGCTGCTTAGCGCTCCCCCCCTCCTGCGGGGGGAGGTAGTCACGCTGATTGACTTCCGCGTGTCACGGTATCCGCGCGTGCCGTGCAGGCCCGCGCGGCCTTGAATCCTGGCTCGCACGAGCGCGCAATGAATGTCCTCGTCAAGGGTGGCGTCTCTGCTCACGGCCCCTGCACTTCCTGGCCTGGCGGAGGAGATCGGGATGGATTTCCTTCTCGCTCCCCG
>NW_017300091.1:142174-142587 GCF_001594075.2 Trachymyrmex cornetzi | reverse complement strand
GCATGGTGAAAGTATGGTTCCCTTCGCATGCGACAGCGGTTACAAGCAATGATATAAAATAATACAACCTGCTTATCAGGGCTACCGGATGTGCGTCCTTTTCTTTTAGCTTCTCCTTAGGCCTTCCCTCCGATCCTGTCCGTCTTCTGTCTTCCTTCCGAGGGTGGCGGCACGATGATACAATGAAATTTCACAGTAGCTGCCGAGCGTGATCCGTGGCGCGTCTACGCTTTCTGATACGCTTGATCATTACGCAAAAGAAATGCTACTACAAAAGAAGAAAATCTGCCGAGTAAAATAAGTGGCGCGAATTTTAACGCACGTTCGCAGGTGCTCTTACACGCGTGCTCGCGTGCGCCCTCGCCTACGCGCTCGCCCTTCGAGTCGGTATGAAGCACGAGTCCGCCGTCGAC
>NW_017300091.1:135885-141822 GCF_001594075.2 Trachymyrmex cornetzi | reverse complement strand
ATTGCGAAAATTGCAAGATGATAGAGGACTTTTCGACTCAGTTTAGTCCGCTCTATCTACACAAAAGTGATTGGCAAAAAAGGTCGGGACACTCTGGTCCCGTGTATGTTATTTAGAATGTCTCCATGCTTCTTGATACACGCCGAGCGGCCGAGAGAACATATTTCGGTCGCTTGAGTGAAGCTACCATAGAGATATAAGAATAGAGGGAGCGAACGAGCTGAAAGAGCGATATAGCGATAAAAAGAGAACACTGCATAAGGGCCCCTCTGTCTTTGTTTATGTGCGCATGTGCAGATCATGGAATATATGCGTGCGGAGCGTGCGCATATGTAGTACTGTTAAATGTAACAATTATTCAATTCTTTTATATGATAAGTTGCTCTTGATTACATATGTTCAATACTCAGTGACATTTTATTTTGCTATCTACAATTGGTAGTCATGTATCTTTTTGCTATGGAGGTATCCCTCTATATTGCATGTATAGTTTTTCCTTCTCTTCAATACATGTATATATGGTATTCTATTCTCTTGTAACGGTCGTATTCTTTGTTCTCAGTATATTCAAGAGATTAGTTAATCAGATATTGTAATCTTCCTCATTATAAGAGTAATAGATTGTAAGCTACTAATAAATCCAAAGTATTTTGATCCGAAGTATCTCAAGGAGTTGTTTTATTACTACGCTGAGACATTCACTGCAGCGCGTAAATTCCAACAGGTTATGGGCCCAGGACCTGAATAAAACAGCAAAAGGATGAGCATCGAAACGAAATTTGCTATCGTCAAATTGAATAATACTAATTACTTTGTATGGAAGTTTAAAATGCAGTTACTCTTGACGAAAGAAGATACGTGGGAAACAATAATAGGCAATCCACCGGATCCAATGACAGATGCATGGAAAAAGAAGGATTCCCTTGCGTATGCGACCATCGGATTGAACGTGGAAGATGAGCAACTGGTGCTCATTAGAAGCACAAATACTGCCAAAACCACATGGAATGCCCTGAAAACGTATCATGAAAAGAGTAATGCGAACAGTTTGGTTAGGCTCACAAAGCGTCTCATGAAAATGAAACTGGAGGAAGGCGCAGATTTAGAAATGCATATTGCGCGTATAGCAGAAGCGTTTCAACAACTGCATGATATTGGTAAGGAGCTGAAGACAGATGATTGGCACGTCGCTGTCCTGCTAGGTAGCTTACCTGAAAGTTTTAGTACCTTGGTAACAGCGTTGGAATCAAGAGAAACTGAATTAACGACGGCTGTGGTAGAACAACGTTTATTGGACGAATGGAATAAACGCAAGGACAAAATCTCTGGTGAGGCAGAAGGTACGATGGCTTTTCGTGTAAGTACTAACACGTTGAACAGGAACCGAGAAGACGTCGCATGCTACTTCTGTAAAGAAAAGGGGCATTTCAAGCCCAAATGTCCGAAGTATAAAAAGTATCTGAAAGAAAAAAGGGGAAAAAGAAAAGAAAAAGAAAAAGGAGGTGAGAACAAACAACAAGCAAATTTAGTAGAAGTGTTAGAGAAGAGCAACTTCTTATTTATTACTTCAAGATTTAATCAAGGATGGATAGTCGATTCAGGCGCCACTTCGCATGTTACATCCAACAAAGATATGTTCATAGAGTTCAATCAAAATCATCAGGAAAAGATCTTTGTAGCCAATGGACAGCGCGTAGCAGTAGAAGGAGAATCGGTACGGTACACCTTCTTACAGTAAACAAAGATGGAAATAGGCGCTTGATAAAAATTTAAGATGTATTGTATGTGCCTTCAATCAGTGGAAATTTACTGTCAGTCAATAAGCTTGTAGCAAATGGGTTTAGCGTCAACTTCATTTCTAATGGAAATTGTAACATCATCCACAAAAATCTACAAGTGGCTACAGCAGTTTTACGAGATAACTTATACATACTGAAAGAAGTGGACAGAGTCCTGATAACGCATCGAGAGCACCATCCGAAAAATTACATACGAATGGCACAAAAGATGTGGACATCGTGATTTAGAGGTCGTGAAGCGTTTGGTTGCAGATGGATATGTCAAAGGTGCTGACATCACAAATTGTCCAATTCGGGAGACATGTGAAATATGTCAACAAGGTAAAATGACACGAGTACCGTATCCAAAGACAACAGAAAAACAATCCAAGTATGTTTTGGATTTGGTTCATACAGATGTTTGTGGCCCAATGCAAACAGCAACGCTATCAGGCAAAAGGTATGTACTGACTTTTATCGATGATCACACTAAATTTTGCGTGGTTTATCTGTTACAGCATAAATCAGAAGTATTAAGTAAATTGAAGGAATATGTTCAATTGGTGCAGACGAGGTTTCATAAACGACCAAAAATCATTCGTTCTGATCGTGGTGGAGAGTATACTGGTAATGAAGTTGTCAAATATCTGAACGAAAATGGCATACAAATGCAATATACTGCAGCATACAGTCCACAGCAGAATGGCGTCGCTGAGTGTAAAAACCGAACGCTCATTGAGATGGCCCGCTGCATGATCATTGAATCGGAGATAGATAATCGATTCTGGGGTGAAGCTGTGATGATGGCGAACTATGTACAAAATCGATTACCGTGGAAATCGGTTAAGACAACCCCATACGAAGAATGGTTCGGGCGAAAACCAAGCATTCATCATTTTAGGTCATTTGGATCGAAATGCTACGTATATGTTCACGCAGAAAAACGACAAAAATTAGATCCAAAAGCTATTTTAATTTTTGGTTGGCTATGATGATAAGTCAAAAGCGGTGTTACAATCCACTAACGCATAAGGTGGTCATTAGCAGAGACGTGAAGTTCCTTATTAAAGACGAAGTGTCTGAAATTTGCGTGGAAGAAAAATCGTTGGATGCGGATTCGACGGACAAACCACACCAAGAGTCAAAAGATCTAGATGAAAATATAGACTCGGACGAAACAATATATTATTCAGACAGCAGTAGCGAGGAAAACATTGATGTGGCCCCGTCAAGAAAATCGGAAAGGAGTACGAAGGGTATACCACCGAAACGCCTGATTGAAGAAATGAATCTTGTCCACAAGAAAATGAAGAAACCAAAGAACTATAAGGAAGCAGTGACTGGTCCATTCAAGAATAAGTGGATTAAAGCGATGATGGAGGAGATGAAATCCCTAGAAAACAATCATACTTGGGAATTATCAAAACTTCCAAAGGATAAGCGAGAAATTGGTTGCAAGTGGATATATAAATTAAAACGTGGATCAGACGGCACCATCCGACGTTTCAAGGCCAGACTGGTAGCGCAAGGTTATTTGCAAAAATACAGTGAAGATTATGACCAAGTATTCGCGCCAGTCGTAAAACACTCAACATTTCGAATCCTACTCGCATTAGCAGCAAGAAATAATATGGAGGTGTATCACATGGATGCCAAGACAGCATTTTTAAATGGAACTATAAAGCCTCCAGGATTTGCAGCAGAAGATAAGCTCAATTTGGTGTGTCGATTGAAGAAGAGCCGGTATGGACTAAAACAATCGGCTAGAGTCTGGAATCGAACACTGCATACAACACTACTGTCATTAGGTTTTTCACAAGGTGAAGTAGATCCTTGCTTATACCGCAAGAAGTTTGAACATGATTGGTGCTACATTCTTACTTATGTTGATGATATAATTGTTGCTAGTCAAAAACACAACGTAATTGTAGAAGTCGAGTTAGCATTGAGGTCAAAGTTTACAATTGAGAATTTAGGCCCAATCAAGGAGTATTTTGGACTGAAAATTTCAAAAGACGCAGATGGAATATATAACATCAGTCAAGCAGTATATATCCAAGAAATAATTGAAGAATCTTTGTTAGCTGAAGCTAAAACTTCGGAAGTACCAATGAATAGTAACTACGAGAAGGACAACAATGAATATGATATTCTACCGGATACCAATAAATATCGAAAGTTGATTGGTCAATTGCTATACGTCAGCATTTGCGACCAGACATCTCCGCCAGTGTGAGTATTTTAGCACAAATGACTAGTAAACCAACGCAATAGCATTGGAATGAATTAAAACGCGTAATTAGGTACTTAAAGGGCACAATCAATTATAAGTTGAAACTTGGCAATGTCAACACGCACGATGCACTTATTGGATATGCAGATGTTAATTGGGCGGAATGCAAACAAGATCGCAAATCAAACAGCGGTCACATCTTCTTCATGTATGGAGCCGCAGTAAGTTGGTGCTGCAGGAAACGACAATGTGTGGCACTATCGACCATGGAAGCGGAATACATATCGCTTTGTGAAGCAGGACAAGAAGCAATGTGGCTGAGACGGTTATTAAACGATTTTAACTTCAACTTAAAAATACCAACAATCATACATGATGACAATCAAAGTTGTCTGAAATTCATTGAAGAAGAGAGACTATCGAACCGGAGTAAACATATTGACACCAAGACACATTTCATTCGACATCTCGTGAAGAAAGGAGAGATCTCATGTACATATTGTCCAAGCGAGGATATGATTGCGGACTTATTGACAAAACCGCTGGGAGCAGCAAGGATAAAGAAGCTAAGAGAAAATTGTGGCTTATATGTTTGTAATAATTGAGGAGGAGTGTTAAATGTAACAATTATTCAATTCTTTTATATGATAAGTTGCTCTTGATTACATATGTTCAATACTCAGTGACATTTTATTTTGCTATCTACAATTGGTAGTCATGTATCTTTTTGCTATGGAGGTGTCCCTCTATATTGCATGTATAGTTTTTCCTTCTCTTCAATACATATATATATATATGGTATTCTATTCTCTTGTAACGGTCGTATTCTTTGTTCTCAGTATATTCAAGAGATTAGTTAATCAGATATTGTAATCTTCCTCATTATAAGAGTAATAGATTGTAAGCTACTAATAAATCCAAAGTATTTTGATCCGAAGTATCTCAAGGAGTTGTTTTATTACTACGCTGAGACATTCACTGCAGCGCGTAAATTCCAACAAGTACATCGTGGAAAATTGTATATCTCTGCTTGTATTTGGTTCTGTACGTTATTTTCTAGATAATTACATAACTTTTACAATTAGCGCGAGACGCTCGTGTCTCTTGATTGATTACTAAAATGACAAAAAAATGCTTGATATGCAAAATAGAAGCATCTCCTATTTCCAATCGTAGTTTGCACTGTGATTTAAAGAATGTAACTATTATATATATATTTCCTAATATATAAAACACAATATGTAATTGTAATAAATTTTATTTTATTATTATATATATCAGTATATTTATATACAATTCCATATTCAAAAAAAGTTATATTTTATAGTAACTGTTTGCTGTAATAAGTTTGTAATTTTGAGAATTTTTCTTTAAGGTTATCTTTTCAAACTGTTCAAGAGGTTAGAACCTAAATGCGTTATAGACAATGAGCAGCGCAAAAGCGCATGCGCGTATAGACAAAGACAGAGGGGCCCTTATGCAGCGTTCTCTTTCTATCGCTATATCGCGGCCTCTTACGTGCTAGCATACGACTCGCTCCCTCTATTCTTATATCTCTATGAAAGCTACAAAAGCGAAGGCAGGTTCTCTCTCGCTCTCAGCCCGCCGACAAGGCCAAACAATGAGAACGAGTGCGAATAGGTCGACGATATAGTCGGCACGCTTCTAACTACCAAGTCACACGGACACGGGCTCGTGCTTGTGTTGCTATCGGTTGTGCCAGGCCGCCGCCTGATGGCGTTAGTCTTGATGTCGTAAACCGTCACTGGTCTGGCATCCCTGCTAACAACCCTGCTAGCAAGGCGCATTGTATAGAGGTGAACAGAGTTGGCAGGAAAAATCCAGTGGGTGGAAAAAACCAGGGTAAATTCCGGATTTTACCGGTCCGGAGTTTATCCATTGGAATAATAAACTGGTAAAAACTAT
>NW_017300091.1:134566-135469 GCF_001594075.2 Trachymyrmex cornetzi | reverse complement strand
TCAAAGCAAGCCCATACAGGGCCCTTATGTCTTCCTCTTAATGTATTTTTACTCAAAATAATCAAATCTATTTATTTGATTATTTTTAATAGAAAATACCAGGTTTTTTGCCGGTTTTTTCCGGAAAATACCGGTTTTTACCACTGGCATGGACTTTATCGAAAAAATGTGGACTTTTGCCAACCCTGGAGGTGAAAGGTTGTAACCCCCCCCCAAGGTGCCTATTCGGAATGATCCCGATTGACCACGGCTCGATTGGACACCACCAACCACAGCGACCGGTGCTTAGGAGCTTTGTAGTCTCAAGCGCTGTGAATGGCTCGTGTCCAATTGAGCCGTGTCCAACTGGGTGCCACCCGCCTATTCACGCCGGACAAAGTAAAGGACTCACTCTTGAGCTCAGAAAAAAAGTAAGAAAGATATGCGGATGTTACGTATTTTTATTGAGATTTTCTCCGTATTTTGAGTCAATGCATTAAAGCAATTTACTCGGGGATCGGAGATTAGGTTATGCGGTTAATAATGTTCACTGGGAAGTATTGGATAGTTTTTGGGAAGGGTAATTTTGAATCCGGTGCCAAAAAGGTTACGAAGCTTATAGGCGAATCTACGTGGATCGGCTTTTCGGATGTTCTTATAATTTGGGAATGTAAGATTGATCTTTAATCGGTTGAGAGTATATACGCGTTCGCGGGGTGAATCTACTGGTTTGGTTTGATTTAATAATTGCGCTAGTTTTTCGAAATATGGGAAAGGATCGTGGTTTGAAATGAGAGCTGATTTTATTTGAAACCTTAATCTCTTCTCTCGCTGTCTTCGTCCGTCTTTAGTAGGCATGGAAATAATGCAAAATTATTAATATCCAGAAGAACTGCTGTAAGACGGGGGCCACGCTATTGGCAG
>NW_017300091.1:124784-134238 GCF_001594075.2 Trachymyrmex cornetzi | reverse complement strand
TGTATTTCTGAGGAAGCGCGAGGATAGTTCTTACCTTGATCAAGTTAATTTCTGACCAAAACTGTATGTAAGAATGAAATGAAATACTAAACTGAATTAACTGTGCCGAACTGAACTAAAAAGAATTAACTGAGTTTCGACTGCTTTTGAGAGTTCCTTTTATATTTTGGAAATGAATGTGGGAGTGTCCTTTCAGGACCAATCAACACTCATCAAAATTTAGTAGAACCTATACTCGCGCTTGGTTCCTTAAGATAAGGTAGCACGGCTCCGCGTAAGCCCTACTCCCCACTCTACAGGTTTAATCTTAATAGGTAATAGTTGAGAGTTTTAATTTATAATAAAAATTCGGTTTTCCTTAACTAACATCCTTATGCGAGGCGAATCTATTACATTCTAAATTATATATCTAAAATTAGTTTAATTTTATTAGAAGAAAAAAAAAAAAAAGGAAGAAAAAGATATTCGTCCTCGCATTCAGGAAGATTTCTATTTTGTTATTAATTGCTTAATTATTAAACACAAATGTAACATACATTATCACTAATATACTGTTAATATACGCTTTTATTTATTATTTAATAGAAATGCTTCTTTGAAAAAAGATCGTGGAATATTCTTATACATTCTTTAGAGTAGATAATCTGTGTGACGCATAAAGGTACATAACGTGATCTATCTGTTGGTTTGAATGTTTAAATAAGGAAAAAGATATACCCCCCTATAAAAGAGAAACGGAATTTTCGGTTTCGAAATAAAGATAAAATAGGGACGAAATATCAAGACTATGATGAAATATTAACTTAGAGATAAAATAAAATTAAGGTATGAATCATATATTTATAATAACGAAAGAGAGAATTTTGTCGGGATGTAACAGCGGAATACGATAAACGGGCGACATGGCGCAACGTGACGCGTGTTCAATTGCATGTGGCCTTGGGCCACCATGTTTCCGTCTGTCTGTCTGTCTGTCTGTCTGTCTATACGGGACTCGATACGGTTCGAGAATCGAGCGAGGGACCCATCTGTCTGTCTATACGGGGCTCGATACGGTTCGAGCGAGGGACCCATCTATCTGTCTGTTTATACGGGGCTCGATACGGTTCGAACAAGGGACCCGTCTGTCTGTCTGTCTATACGGGGCTCGATACGGTTCGAGCGAGGGACCCGTCTGTCTGTCTTTCTATACGGGACTCAATATGGTTCGAACGAGGGACCCGTCTATATGTCTTAAAGCGAACTTTGGCAAATCAAGGAATTTGTAAGTGTAAGATATTTCGGGTGGCAGGAATAACAGAAGAGATATTAATAAGTAATTTATATAGGTAGAGGGTATAAAAGGGTAACACCATGAGACGACGGTCCGAGTATCGGAGAACGGTCCTTTTACTTTATTATTTATTGTACAACAAGAAGTTATTATTCTCTATGCCCACACGGGTGCGTTGTCATCACACACACTCGGGGTGCGTTCCCATTTCGTTTCAGTGCAGTATCCAGTGACCGCCATTATACTGGATACTGCACTGGACAAGCGTTCCCAAACGACTGGATATTGGCTAGTGACGTCGTACCTCGTTATCAGAATGTCGTCGGCCGAAAAATGTGGAAGTTCTATGCAAAAAAATAAAGTATTAGTAAAATTATTAAATGCAGAAACTAATATATCGTATTCGATATTTCTATCACCTGAAGATGCAAGACGGGTAACAAGTCGTAACGTTTTTTTCGATTTTTATATGTTTTATAAGTCAGTTCTCTGCGCAGTTTGAGGTTTGGTAAAGGTCAAATGGAGGGTAATCCTCTAAAAAATCGATGAAATTATACTCATTCGACGTATTTTTTCATAAAACGAAAGAAAAAGTGTCGCTCTGCCCTGCTAATTGACATATTAAGCGTTAAAGTTGACGACTATTCATTACTAATGCAAAGAATTTGTGTTTTTGGAACAGTACTTTTGTGTTTTTAAAGTATTGGTTTCTTATGTTTTTGAAGCAGTACTTTTGTGAAAAAATATAATCGCAGCGTATGCTCTTAGCACAGTATTTCGCGGCTGACAGATTTCCTAACTTGAATAGTCGTCAACTTTAACGCTTTAATATCTTGGTTAGCGGGGCAGAGTGACACTTTTTTCTGCCAGATTCTTTCGTTTTATGAAAAAACGCGTCGAATGAGTATAATTTCATCGATTTTTTAGAGGATTACCCTCCATTTGACCTTTACCTGAGGTTTAATTGACTTAAATTTCAAATTTCACAGATTATTATTATACAAATCATACAAATATTTTATTGTGAACCATTTATAGATATACATTTTGCTCAATCAGTTTTAAATGGACTCATTCGAGATCGACAACCGAAAGAAAGAAATGCTGATAAAACTGTTGAAGAATATAAGACTGAAAATTTCGCGAATAATGCAGGTAATAATTTTGTTTTTACAAATTCAATTTAAATAAATATTGCATAAATAGTTTATTATGAATAAATCAAACAAATATATTTACAGAATCAGAAGAAAGAAATGCTGATAAAAACTGTTGAAGAATATGAGACTGAAAATTTCGCGAATAATGCAGATAATGATTTTATGTTTTTACGAATTTAATTTAAATAAATATTGCATAAATAGTTTATTTTGAATAAATCAAACAAATATATTTACAGAAACAGAAGAGGTCCACGATGGTACGTGGACAGACGTAAAAATTCTACTTCTAATAAACACATATCGTGAACAACAAGAAAAAATGAAAAATGGAAAAATGTTGTAACGTAAATGTTGTAGTGTTATTTGTGCTGTTTCCGGCCGGCCCCCAACAATAGCGTCCTTCCGGTCTTATGTCTTGACTCTCTTATAGGGACTCTAATAAATCCGAGCCGAGATATCGCCCCCTAGGAAACTTTTCGTAGCCAAAAGTCGCCATTTTAGTGGTGAATTGTCTCCAATAAAATCGCCAGATTTTTGTAACTTTTCGTCAACAAAATCGCTAAAATCTTCGAACCTTTAACAAAAAAAAAATAATAATAATAATAAGGGAAACAATAATCATTTCAATTATGCAACAAAACTTCATTTTTTGCATATACTTTATTTTGCATATATTTTCATGAGTATTATACCATTTGCAATCTTTGACAATCAAATTTTGCAATAAAATAAACACATTGTGTGATTACGAGTTCTTATATTCGTTTTTCAACTTATAACATTTACGTAAATCTTCGAATTATATAGCTTTTAAAACGAAATTAACATATTTGATAATTTGATCTGCATATCGAAGCTTAATTACATTATATGAGTATACGATTTTGTATTGTGTACCATAGACCGTAGAAGGATTGGGTGGCACCCAGTTAGACACGGCTCAATTGGACACGAGCCACTCACAGCGCTTGAGACTACAAAGTAGTAATGCGACATTTAAGAAAAAGAATCGATTATCGTAAGCCTTTAAATTTCATAAAAAAGAATTTACGATTTAATTAATCGGGTTGAAATTAATCGATTCTGAAGAATCGATTAAAAATTCTAAAATATATAAATAGGCAGCGTTAGTAAAAAAACATATTGTAAACAATTTAAAACGTGATCAATCGAGATTTTTAATATTTTTAACATTTTTTAGTATTGTTTAAAGTATTTTTGAAGTTTAAAAAAAACGCAATTTCATCAACATTCGTTATTTATTAGCCAATTAAGGCTATGTTCCGTTATTCACTGCAAGTAGCGTTTTGTACTTGTTTAATATTCGATGAACAATAAAGATGAAATGCTATTTGCAGTGCTCGTAGTGAATAACGGAACGCAGCCTAAGTTTGAGAGTTACCAACTGTTAAACTGAAAACTTATCATCTCTAACCTAATTTCTTGACAACAAATTTGTTACGAAAGTTATATTTGTGAAAACACTCAAAATATTTATATTTCAAAATTTAATTTATTATCCATGTTACACTTTTTTCTTACGATTAATAGGCTAGAAAATAAAACAGATTTAAAGTCTTACTGTTGGCAGTTCTCGTGACAAAGTTAGGCTGTGTTCCGATATTACTGCCAGTACTGAAAATCTATAGTATACGTTACGTGCACTATAGATTTTCAGTACTGGCAGTAATAGCGGAACCCAACTTTAATCGGCGTTGGTGAAACTGGCCTAGTGTTTTATTCTTGAAAATTAAAAAAAAATTCTGTCAATCCTGTAAATACATTATTTTATATTTTTGTATTGTCTGAACTGATGCACACTGTGCAATAAGTTTAAATGAAATAATAAATGTATTTTTATTTCATTTTTGTTTGTTTTACTTCAACTTACTGAAGTGAAACGAACAACATTATAATGTGTTCAAAGAATGCAAGAATAAAAAAGAAAACAGATTTTATATATAAATCCTATTTTTAGGACAATTAATAATGGACATTGAGTATCTCCGCCATGGTCAATGGGCACTTCCGCCTTTTCGGCCGCGCATCCGCCGCGCTATCACGTCCTCCGCGGGAAACTGCTGAAAGGATAAATGCAGGATGGTTAAGAGAGAATCTGAATAAAAATCTTTCAATGCCTATTAGAGCCGACACAGGATATTATGTGTAATAATCAATTTATTAATAAACAATAAAATTGTATAATTATGACATTAGGTAAACATTTCGACCCTATTATTTGGGTCCTCTTCAGTACAAAAAAAAACACAAAAAAATTATATAAATAAATGGCTAGAGTAACTATATAACAGCAAGGTTGAAAGTTGCGAAGATTGTGTCCATTATAAATGCATGACAAGAATTTGGCAGAATTGATGTCATGAATAAGGAAATGGGCTGACGTACATTTCAGAGATGCATCCCGTCATTAATTGAACGATCAATGACGATAGATTTGATGCGAACTTAACCGTCAGAAGTCACAGTTAAAAACTTTTTTGTTTTTTTTTGGTACTGAATCCCCAAATAATAGGGTCGAAACGTTTACCTAATGTCATAATTATACAATTTTATTGTTCATTAATAAATTGATTATTACACATAATATCCTGTGTCGACTCTAATAGGCATTGAAAGATTTTTATTCAGTTTCTTTTAATAAATTTAAAGGTTGTGGGAATAGAATCTGAATGTATTTAATACGCTATAAAATGTTTTATAATTTTATTACTTACTATACTTTATATGATATTTTATGTATAGTATTATAGTATAGGAAGTACTATACTTTAAATATAGGACTTTATATATAGTACTTACACACACACACCATACTTTATAATGCTTTATATACTATACTTATTATAATAGTACTTACTATACTTTAAAGTTTTTTTATATTATCAACACTTACAAAGAAATATATTTATAGCTTACTATAACTCTTTATAATAAAGACATAAAAGCATAAATAGCTAGGAACCGTTATAAAATAAACTATGAATTAAAGTGAAACTTAAATGACTTTCTTAAATTTTTACGTTGATTTCATATCCAATATCTCTGTTGGTATCTACTTCCAATATCTCTTAAGCAAAGACCCTAAAAATATAATCTGCGACGCTCTTTTCCCCTTAATTCTGCTTCTTTTCATGCTGATAATATTTCCGGCAGCACTAAACAACCGTTCAGATGGAACTGATGTTCCGACAATCACAAAATACTTCATGGCAACTTCATACACCATTGGATAAACATCCTTCAATTTTTGCCAAATTTTGAATGGATCCTCACTTCTGCTAACGACATTAGCATTAAGAAATTGTCGAAGTTCGACTGGTATGCCACCAGGCTCGTCAGAATTTAATGATGAAGAAGCTATTAATTCATCGTGAATGTTCCAAAGATCTTCTTTTCTAGGAATATTTATATTCTCTTCTACATTACATTGCGTTTCTATTTGATTATTTTTCATTAACTGGAAGATCTTACTTATTGCTGTAGAAACCGCTAATGAACTGCTAAAGTGCAGCTTCTTAAAGCGTGGATCCAACAAAGTAGATATAGAAAGAAAACTGTTTGTTTCATTGTTTGAGTCCTTTCCTCGAAATCTATTTTGGAGTTGTAGTAAAACATTTTTATAAAAGCGTTCTGAAATCTCATGAGTAATGTCGAGTTTTTCCAAAGTTCTTATCAGACAACTAATGATAGGGATGATCTTACTACAAGTGACATATAACTCGCCCGATATCTCCGTAGTAACGCGTTCAACTGGACGCAAAATAGCACAGATATCTTTCAAAATTTGTAGATCGGTGTGTGTTGTCATCTCTGGTATATCATCATGCTTTTTTCGTGGAAGAGTGAGTAATACGGTATTCACTAGATTTGCTAATTGAATGAATCTTTTAATCATATAGAAAAGCGAATTCCAGTGTGTCTCGCATCCCTGCTTTAATTTTAAAATATTCTGGTCATTTTCAAGATTAGAAGTCTGCAACTCGTTAAGTGCATTTGTCGCTTTAACGCTGCGTTTGAAGTATGTAACAATACTTTTTACTTTTTTTACTATAGCCTGGAATTCCGGTGTTGTAGCGATTGCGTCTTGGATAACTAGATTTAGTGTATGAGCAAAACACGGTATATGTCTTTTGCGTCCAAACGTATCCCGTACCGCTTTTTTGATGTTAGAAGCGTTGTCTGTAATTACAGCTACTACTGAATTGATTTGAATATGCCACTCATCTAATATTTCGCTTATAATTTTCGATATATAATTTCCATCATGGCTTTCTTCGAGTTCCTTTATCCCCAAAGATAGATTTTCTAGTTGCATAGTTTCGAAATTGATGATTTGTACAGTTATGCCGATATAACTCCGAGTATTGAATGGCTCTGTCCAAATGTCTGTTGCTAAACAAAGATGATCGATCTTCGAAAGCATAGTTCTGATTTTCGAACTGAGTAGCTCGTACTTTTCATCTAGACGCTTTGTGATAGTTTTTCGACATGGTACAGTATATAGAGGTGCCACGATACTTAAAAATTTCCTGAATTCGTCATCTTCGACCATCGAAAAAGGCTGTTTATCTATCGCAATCATATACAGAATACCATTTGTAATCTTATAGCGTATTCGATTTACTGACTCGACCGACTCTGAGTCAACAGTCTGTTCTTTTTAGTTGCATTTCTTATACAATTTAGCTCTTCTTTTGCAGCTAAACAGAACAGACTATTGACTCGGAGTCGGGTCGAGTCAGTAAATCGAATATGCTATTAGACGCTAACATACCACCGTCTGAAATAAAACAATTTAAATAAGGCGCATGATAAGCTTAGATGTATACTCTTTACATGACTTCTATTTAATTACCACGATACGTTTCGATTTTGTGAAATGCTTTATCTATGGATGGTTGTATTTGGAACTTAGGCAAAGGATTCTTTGATGTTGAGCAAACAGAGATTTTCCTTTCTGATGTACACATTGAAGTGCAAGAACTTAATTCCTGAGATTGCATAGATGTTGAGGTTGATAATTCCGAAACCGAATCAAGTTCTTCAGATTCTTCATCGATAGATGTTACCATTTGGCACATTTTTTTTTGTTCAGAATTATCATTTGAATCAATATATTCTGGATGCATTCACTGTAGGTGGTTGAGTAAATTAGTCGTGTTTCCATAATTTTTGTACGTCCTTAAGCATATGGTACATCGTACCGAAATATTGTCGTATTTCGTAAAAAAATTATGTATAGAAGATTTTTTCGTTTTTGTTGTTTAGGGCTTGGATCAGACATTTTCCTGGAATAAAAATTAAATAAAATCGATATAATTCATATTAGCAATATTGCTTTCTTACAGAAGAATTTTTGTACAAATAAAATTATGAAAAAAATAAAGAGTTCATATAATATATACAATAGTTACGAACAATAACTTAATTTTAATATCGTTCAATATTTTGAATCGTAGGTTTCTCACAATATTGCTTTCTTTGATCTCTATATTGCGAAAAGGAATCGAGATATTAATAAAGACATTCGTATGCAATGCATTATAAACTCTTTTTATCATATATAATACTTACGATTCAGTTCTAATTCATATTTACATAAAACTGTTCCAAATCTCTTTATAGTTTGAAAGAATAAGTCAAGAATAGTAATCTTCCCGCTTCAGTTTTGATGTTTACATGTAACGACAGGAACAAACATGAAACCAGGAAGGAAAATACTAAGGAGACCCCACTTCGTAAAATAAAAGTGGACCGATTTTAGATTTTGAGTTAAGTTCCGATTTTCGACACTCGCAGCGCTAATGAATATAGTAATCCTGCGCATAATGAGTGCGCCGTAGTTTCAGTTTCTGGCAATCCTTCCAGGTTGTTTTTTTTAGCCCAAAATTTTAGCCTCCAAAACGGAGACTCAGTAACGCAACCAAAATCGTCTTCAAGACCGCCGGACCAATGAGCATCCAGCATAAAGTCGCCATATTGATTTACATAAGATGCTCATTGGTCCAGCGGTCTTATATTATGTTTATGCTCTATTATGTATTTCATGTGCGACAGGCTTTAGGGTTATCGCACACAAAATGACATAACCTGTATATGCATAACATAAGACTTCTGGGTATCGATTATGAAACTTTTTCCCTAGGATGAAAAATGAAAAGTGAAAATTTTTACCATTGAAGTTAATGGAGAAATTTTTCACTTTTCACTTTTCATCCTAGGGAAAAAGTTTCATGAACGATACCCTGAACCAATGAACATCCAGCATAAGAGGGAAACCCCACTTGCAGCGCGAAAAAATCGGTCATTTTCGTGAATTTTTTTAACGCAAACTATTAAACTTTTTTAAAAGATCAATATATCATCTTAAAATACATACATTGAACACCTTTCAGTAATTTTTTTATTGAAAAATATTACATGGTTGCTGTATGCAACTGGCAGCAAATGGCTGTCAAAGAACGTATGTTGAAATTTATACATTTTGCGGTGACCAACATTGCGACGCACAGGATCATCTGAAACACAAAATTTTAATGGGTTTAGTTAAATAACAACATAAACTAGTCTTTAATCGATGGATTTAAAAAAATAATCATTTTTGACAAAATGGCGGACAGTCAAAGTCAATGGTACGATATTCACTGAAAAAAAACGGTCGTCTTTTGGCTACAAAACGGGTAATTTTTTCGAAAAATAAAATCGAACGATTAAAGACTACATTTTTATGTATTGAATAAGCCTGCAAATTTTCAGAAAGATCGGATCAGTAGTTTCCGAGTAATTTTGGTCACCGATTTAAAAAATGCTATTTCGAGAAAAACGCGTTTAAAGTTTCAACTTCAGTTTACACGAAGAAAACAATTTTTTTCTTAAAACTTACATAGAGTCATTTATTGCGGGTCCATACAGTAGCTCTTCCACCGTTGATGCCGCTTCTAAAAATTCAATTTGCTGCTGTCTTCTCTTCATTCGTCCTTCGCGAGTGCTCTCGGCC
>NW_017300091.1:112982-124566 GCF_001594075.2 Trachymyrmex cornetzi | reverse complement strand
AACTAGAAGATGGTATCATTTGATCTGCACACGAGTCACATTTCACTACAATTTTGAATCCAAGTCCTCTTGTGCTTGCCGTTTCAAATTTAACGTTTCCGTCGCAACTTTTACATTTCACTAAACTTGAAATAGCAGTAAATACAGTTATAAAATTTAAAATTCTATACTCAACACTGCTGTCTTTAGAAACAATAATGTCAGCGTTGTTTATCAATTTCTTCGCAGACGTGCTAAACGAATCACTTGATGTTTCTGCTTTTTTCGGGTTAAACACATTCTTTCTCTTTTTTGGTCGAGATTTCCGAAAATCTTCTTCACTTCTCGATCTTCGTGAACCCTTTTTTCGATCCATGTTTACATAAAATGTATAAAAACTACAGATACAAAATAAAACACGGTGGAAATATACACGTCTCGAATTGTCGAACGTTCGTGCTAAACTAACGAATTTAAACCATAAAAGGCATCGAAAATTCGTTTCTGGAAATTCCACACAATATATTATTGCCAGTAATAAACCAGGTATACGACCCTTCTCACTGAACAATGGATAGAAACCGGAGAGGGGGCCGAGCGCGGCAGACGGCAGACTAACTAGTTCTCTACGCAACGGATTCTTCTCTTTCAACGCTCATATCTCAGTCAATTTTGCTCGGATCGATTTGAAATTTTAAGGACGTATTCTCAGATACTTATACTTCAAAAAAATGCAAAAAACAAATAATCGATTTTTTCAAAGTTACAAGTGTGGTTCCCCCCATAAAGCACAGCTAATCAATATGGCGTCTTTGCGAATTGGCTCTCGCACTCTCGTATCAATTTGAAACTATAAAAAATAATCAATTCATAAATAATCGACCGCCAAAGAATCGTTTAATAAATCGATTAATTTACGAAAAAAGAATCGATTCTCGAACAATCGAATCAGAATCTCGCATCACTACTACAAAGCTCCTAAGCACCGGTCGCTGTGATTGGTGGTGTCCAATCGAGCCGTGTGGTCAATCGGAATCACCCGAAGGATTTTCGACAGTTTTATATACATATATATATATATAGTTTGCTGCAAGTTTCGAGCATAACGTGAGATGCATAAGATGTTGAGAAACATTTAGAACTTCTACAATAAAATCAAAAGTTAGGGTTAGATTAGGTTACGTTAGTTTAAGTTATATATATCTAATTCCATATGTAAAAAAATTGCTACTATTACATCATAACATACCTGATTCTGCTGTTAAATCTTATCTGGATACGCAGCAACTGCAACGTCTCAGGCCATGTTCAGACAATGGTCGCGTTCAATAGATTCAACTTCTCAAACACAATTAACCATCCTAGGTTAGCCGGCACGCTTTTTAAAAATGATAAGATGATGCAACATCCGAAGCGAAGCGAAGCCACTGAACTATATATACACTGGAATGGGCATCTCCGTTGTGATGCATAGAAAATCGTGGCCGCAATTGATCAGCCGCCATTTTGATTTGAGAAAATCAGAAGCTTTCAGGTGCCCATGCGCACTTACGTTAACATTACGTTTAGTGTTCTTTAGTAAGACGCACATGGCGTATGGTGATCGTTGGTGATCGACTATCGGCGTGATCGGATGTATTACTGCGTCATCATTTTTGGAAAGTGTGACCGGCTTCAAAGTTTATTGAGTTTATGTTACTCTTTTAGACTTTCGTATTCTGCATATTCTCACGCGAAGAAGTAAGACGCATATCTCAGCAAGATTATCGAGGTAATCCCGATTGATCACGGCTCGATTGGACACCACCAATCACAGCGACCAGGTGCCTAGGAGCTTTGTAGTCTCAAGCGCTGTGAGTGGCTCGTGTCCAATTGAGCCGTGTCCAATTGGGCGCTACCCAAGATTATCGTGTGTGAGATTATATTTGAAGGATTATAAAATTGCGTGACTGTCTACAAAGCATCAACATGAAGTGCTGTGTGCCTGGGTGTGGGCAGAGAAGTAAAAAGAGCCTTTCATTTCATAGGTAAAAATAATTGAAGTGACATTATTTTTGTTTATATACCATTCATGTCCATATCGATTTCCATATATCGATAATATATTAATCGCGCACGCGAACGCTTCTGATTCGCTCAAATACTATATCAAATCAAAATGGCGGCTGATCAATTGCAGCCACGAATTTTCCTCGAAGCCCATTCCAGTGTTATAGTTCAGTGGGCGAACCACGTTCGCCGCCTACTCGAGAAATCTCTCTAGACTTTACAGACTCAACTGTTTACTTTTGCCGCAACAGTTGAGTCCGCAACAGGGTACCTATCATGAAATATGTCCGAATGGATTCCGATTGGAATTATTCCGTTTTCCCTAGAAAACACAATAAAAATCTAGGGAATAATTGAATAATTCCGATCGGAATCGATTCCGACTTGTTCTATGATAGGTACCCAGTTGAGTTTGCTGAACGCGACCTGAACGCTCTGTAACCAATCAGAAAACAGGATTTTGCTTTGTATCAACGATATGATGCACAATCGGATATCGTGTGAACGCGGTCTCACGATTCACACGATTCTCAACACCCGTCCGCGAAATTTCAATATTTACTGAGAATCAGCAGCCACCAATCAGTGCATCAGAAAATTTCCCAGCATGTTTGGAGACGAAAGAGAGAGAAGGCGCCAACATCAGAAATATTAGTTGCCAAGAAAATCGCCAGTCGCCAAATTCGAAAAAAGTCGCCCGACCAAGTCGAAAATCGCCACATCTAGCAACACTGCCTAAAACTGTACTTAAGATGGTCTTAAATATAAGATCCGACTATAAATATCGTTATAGTATATATAACGTTATAATATAACGTTATATATACTATAAATATATATACCATAAGTTATTCTATAAGCTAATAAATAATAGTATTTTTTAATCTGTGCTCTATTATAAAAATATGGAAATATATTATAAAATAAATAACAAAAATCTCAATTTGTTAGTATAAGTTCACCATATATTCAAGATTATTTACGTAGAGTTACATTGTGATGCATGAACTAGTCCAATAAATAAACAAAATATTTGTTCATTTTATATCTTTGTAACTAATCAGTGAATTGCAATGAAACTGCATAAATTATTTTGAATATTTAAAATACAAAAGAAAAATGTAAAATTTTATAATTTTTTAATTTTTAAGAATAAAAATAGTAACAAATAAAA
Source organism: Trachymyrmex cornetzi (assembly GCF_001594075.2). Classification (NCBI taxonomy): domain Eukaryota; kingdom Metazoa; phylum Arthropoda; class Insecta; order Hymenoptera; family Formicidae; genus Trachymyrmex; species Trachymyrmex cornetzi. Next base: position 121,364 of record NW_017300091.1, on the reverse strand, counting down.
TAAACTATAAAAACGTGTTATTAAATATAATCTTATGCATACAACTTTCATATGTATAATATAGTTTATTTTAAGTATAAATATTAAACATACTTCCAAATTTAATTTTTTTTGCAGGGACGTACGTTTAATACATCCTTGAAGATGTCACTATTATTGACTTTCTTTATTTGGAATTTAAATAATCTGTACTCTCGACATTGATCATCCCCTTAATGTTGAATTAATACAAATAATCTCCTTAGTATTGCAATATTACAATTACATATTATTCACTTATAATACTACCTTTCCATTTATTTAATAGACAATTTTTTCACAATATTTTTGTGTAATTTCTTCATGACACAAAAGACTGTGAATATATGAGACAAATGTATTATTTCGTACAATACCACATTTAAAAGTTTACATACTGTATAAATAAATTTAAATAAACTTTATACACAAAAAATAGAATGCACAATTTAAGCGTTTGATGTCATAGTTTCTCTCACATTGTACATACAATTATAGGACATTAAAAATATTAAATTTTTAATAAATATAATATTTGAAGAACACAACATTTTTATCGCAAGAAATTTTTTAAAAACCAAAAGAAAAATCATAAGAACATTAAAAATGTGTATTCTTTAAATACTTTATCTTTTACTAGAATCCTATAAACGCGTATTACTTTTTATGTGTAAATAAAATTGACTACAGATTTTTTATGACATATAATTTACATTATATCATAATTTACGAAATAATTTACAGTTTAAATTTTCTAATCTAAATACAATTATTCAGTCAGATTTCCGAGTGCTTTGACGACAAATGTCCTGGAAGTATAATAAACACTATAATATAAATATTAAGCATAATAATGACATAGTTCTACAGATCCCAATGTTAATTTTCGTAATAGAGAAAAATGAATTGCATTTATTTTAGAAATATGTTAATAACTTACTTAATTATATCAGGTAATTCCTTGTATCTACAAATATATTTATGTCCAAGTCCATAGGATGAATCTATTTTTATCATCTGGATACGATTTGTATTATTTCCAAAACTATCTAATGCTGCTTGATAAAGCTGAAACATGAAATCACTTGTATTAATTTCTATTAATTTGTGATATTAATTTTTTAACAACTATTCCAGACTTGTCCTTGAGCTCGCAAGCTAAACATTCTCATCTCTCCACCGTCTCATTGGACCAGATAGAAAACAAAAAGGGATAGAGGCTAGAAGAACTAGAGTAACTTATAACTGGGCAGAACTATGGCACCTTATTCCTTTTGTTTTCTGTCTATCTCGCTTAATGAGACGAAGAAAAAAAAGCGTTTAACTCACAAATTAAATTTTGAACAAATCTGGTCTATATAATTGTACAGTAAAAGTCTATAAATAATATATTATAATCATACTTTTTCTGCTAAGAAAACTGGAATTACACCATCATCTTCAGCATGTAATATCATAATAGGACAATCAATCTTAATAATATGTTTATCAGACTCAAATCGCAAATTATTCTTATAAAATGGTTCAACAGCCATCCAATGGAACCATGGTAAGTGTTTGAATATCTGCGTAAAAATTAACATTTATTGGAAATAGTACAATTTATATTTAAATAGATAATAATTAAGATATACCTGTGCAAATGGATGCTCTGTTAATTCATCTTGTATGTTATTGAATGGTGCTTCCAGAAATAATCCTGTTGGTTGTATATTTTCAGCTGCTAGTAGAGCTAATACATGCGTTGACACTCTAATATCAAAAAAAAGTTACAATTATAAAATAAACTATTTCAATTTGTATATTGTAAAAGATTATTTAAAAATTACCCAGTTCCTAGAGAGTGACCCCAAACAAAAACTGGAACTGAACCATTAACTTTTTTCATCACCCACTCAAAAACATATTTACTATCCATAACTACACCTTCTTCGGAAAGCTCTACTATATCGCTATCGCCATAGTCTAAATTGATGAGAGTACTTGAGTAAATTTTATTTTTAAATGTAAAACATAAAGTACACATCAGTACTTTTGTCAATTATTCTAAAAGTAACTGCAAATTTTTGATACTTACTTCTGTAATCAAAAGATATAACATGATAATCTAGATCTTGGAAAAGCTTATAAAGCTCGAGTCTATGCGAACTTGCTCTATTACCACTGTTTCCGTGCATGTACAGAAATACAGGTAGCTTAGCATTACTTAAAACTGCTTCATAAGCTTCATCTGTCGCAGGAATGGAATTATTTAATAAAGACCGTGGTAATATCTGCCTGCAAAAGAACTACCGTTTAATATAATATTTATTATTTTATATTAAAATATAATAAGCGCTGAAAGTTACAAATTTCATAAGATTAAGTACACTCACCATGCACCTATCTTTACTTGCTGATCGGTATGTAAATAAAAATTTCTAGCACCTTCCAGCCCAACCAATTTTGGATTGGAAAATTCTACTTTAAGTGGCCAATGTACTAAAATAGAATGAAATGATATATTGTTTTAATATACCAATTATAATTTCATATTTTCAAATTAGAGAATATGAATTAATTGCACACACACATACACACACACGCACCCACCCACGCACGCACACACACACACAAAAATATATATATTATACACATATTTACTTAAAATATTTACTTAAAATTCATAAACTTACAAGAGTTATTAAAATTACTAATTTGTAACATTATTTACGTTTTGTTAGTTAATTACTTACCAAAATTTAAAAAAAGTATCTTTTTTTGGAGAGTATAAGAATAATGAAAAATTACTGGTAGAAGCCCAAATATAATAAGATATATCAGCACAGAGGTCCTCATGGTCCAAGTTAAACATCTGTAATGTTTACACGAGTGTATATACACATATGTGTGTGTGTGTGTGTGTGTGTGTGTGTGTGTGTGTGTGTGCGCGCGCGCGCGCGCGTGTGTGCGTAATTGTATAAATAAATAATTGATGATTTAGCAAAGCTTTGGTTTATCATCGATGCAATTAATCACGAAATTAAATAGTATATAGATTTAATGTCATGGTATTAAAAGTTAAAAGTAATAAGATATATAGTAAGAAAATTCCAAAATGTATAGGCTGTCCTGGAATCACTCGAAGTCACTTTACGATGCACATTTTGCTAACTATAACTAACTTTCCTTTAATAGAAAATTGTATATTTGTTCTGTATAATTAATGACTAATAGAACAATACCTTCTAAATAATTAAAAATGTTATCAGAATTTTATTTTGTACTAAAAAACTGTATTACAAAGTATATATTCAAAATATATATTCAAAATTATAGAATTATAACAAATTATTACATCGAGAGAGAAGTTTGACTTCAGATTGATTGAAGGATTCTAAAAAAAATTTATGAGATTCTTGGATACTTATGTAATTATCATTGATATCTACAATTAACAATTATTAATTTTAGGACGTTACTTAAGTAGTTAGCGTTTGCTAAAAAAACAGAACAATGGCATTAGCCATTTTTAAGCAAGCTTAAAAAAAAACAAAACAGAGAATAGCAATGACAAATTAATAAAGATATAATGCTGGATACAGTAGCTGTCAAAAAAGTAAATACACATGTATGCAGATAAAAGTTCTTATGATTAAATATTATGTTAAACATATTACATATCATGTTTAAGAGATAAAACTTATTCAAACAAAAAAAAATGTTAACAAATTTATTTTTAAATCGCAACCAAATACATGCAAACTAAATAATATATATCATATATTAATATTATACCTTATTACGTTCATAGCAGTCACAGAACATTAAATTCTTTTATGCGCTTATAATTCAGATACACTTATGACACACAAGACATAATATCTTATCTCTTGATGTTTGCGACATATAATTATTATTAACTAAGTCTCTAATACTTATGTAATTATTCGATTATGTTATACGCATAATATTACATCTACAAATACCATGAAAAGAAAGTTATACTTTCTTTAACTAATTGTAAATACAAACACTACAGATACACGTTTCATAAATTTTTATTACATAAAATTAATATTTTATTATTTTATCGGTTTTACATCCACTTTCACTTCACTCTATTTTATTTATGTATAAATTTGTTTAAATCATATATATATTTAGTAAAATTAATTTTATAAATCTATACTTACTAGTTTGTATTAAATCGCATTTTACACAATTCATCTTTATCAATTGTAAATACTTACAAATAATTATATTTAAATAAGAAATTTTCTTCATATTCCTCAACCCGAATATTGCAAAATGAAAATGCTGTGTAATTATTTTTTATTCGAGTTTATCGAGACTTTACTCCTTTGATGAATTATTATAATTACACATTCCTATTCCAATTTACTGACCACGTTCAATTTAACATTTATTTTACAACTGTCACAATTAGCTTTTTTCATAGAGATAAAACTACTCCTCTAAATTTAAAAGTAAAATCCAATCGGCACAACGAAAACTGCCAATAGTTGCAAAATAAACGTTCTGTTGAACGCGACCATTCACAATAACTGATTAATTTATAGAGCTGTTTAAAGTTTAAAGTTCTTTTCGTATTTTTAAATTGGAAAACACTGTTTAGCAGTGGCGTAATAAAGAAAGATTGCACCCGGAGTGGTCTCTTCTTCCTCACAGACTCCTATGGCTTCTTTACTACACTATTGATAATGGCAATTATTAATAGACTATTTTGCAGGCTTCGCCTCTTCGTTCCTACATACGTTCTTGTAAATTACATAAAAAATAAGCAACAATGTCTAAATTTTAAGTAAACTGAAAACATTTAATAAATCTATTTTTTTTAATGAGGGCGATATTCATAGTCCATTCGCATTTTAAAACCGTCTTACTTAATGTCTTAAGATGTGCTAATACCCTCTGATTGATTTATGACAGCTTAAAACTGTACTTAAGACAATTTCAAATATAAGAATCGACTATGAATATCGGCCTAAAACAAATCATACGGAGAAGAAAAGAACGTATTAATAGTAAACAAAAAACAGTTTTCTTATTCTTATCGAAAATTATGGCAGCATTCAATGAAAGGAACGTTAATAATGAATCTCATAGATTAAACGCTCGAGTTCAAAACATTAAAAATGCGTTTATATATATATATATATATATATATATATATATATAAGCTAACAATTTGACTTCAATTCCTTTGTCTTTTATTTGAGAAGCGGAGATAATTTTCTTTATTTACAAATAAATCTTCGAACCCAAATTTTTGCTTGTAACGAGGAAATACTGCTGAATTAATATCTTCGCTAAGACGGAACCTAGGGCGAATCGTCTTTTTCTTACTACGCCATTACTGTTTAATAAATTATGATGAAATATAAGATAGCTGTTTATAAAAATAACAAACAATGTCTTGATAGAATATTTTTCTGTGTTCAGTTCTGTTTAATTATATCATGCCACAGTTAGCTTATGATGATTAATTTCTAATAATTCTGACTTGCAAGTGACAAGAATAACTGCAGGATATGTCACGTTGTATTATCACAATAGGCACACAACTGCACTTGAAGAATCAAGTCGACATAAATTTTAGCCAACAAAAAAATAAATCGATTTTATTTATTGTCTTGTTTTGAATAAGCTTGCGAGCTATATTATGATGCACAGTTACATAAACAAAAGAAATTATTTACAAAGGTACAATTATGGTAAAGTAACTTACATTCCCATGTACCAAATCTCAAGGATGAAGATTGGTATTATTGCTGCTAATAGTAGGTACATCGACATCGTGACTGTGTTAGTGGTTACTGTTTCTTTACAGTATTTTCTTGTCGCAAGTCCTTTCTTCGATCAAACTTAATTCCACAAACTTGTTATAAGAGATCGTTTTATTATTATTATGTTAAAATAGTATGTATGAGTGAATGTAAATTGTTTGGATATAAGACAAAAAATAATTACGAAAAAGTATAATGCATGAATTATATTTATAAATATAAATGTTATTGTATTATATGTATAAATAATCTTTGTTTAATATTTCTGAGCATCAATAGAAATTTATATAATTTACATTATTTGCTATATTTTGTCTGACAAGTACAATTATTATTAGACTGCAGATATTTACACAAAATACTTAACTGAATATTTTGCATAGAATGCATATTTTGCATGAATTGCATATTTACAGATGGCAATCTCAACCTTTCTACTTTACTTATTAATAACTCTTTAACGAACAACGATTGACTGCTAAAACTGTGATGGTTAATATTCAGTTAAATATTTTGCATAAATATCCGTAGTCTAATTATTATACATTTATTAAGTATCACATTTTAATTAAAAAATAATATTTCTTTAATAATATATATCACCTAGAAATAATACATAATAGACACTTAAGAGCATATAAATTTATTAGAGATATATTTTTATTATCACTTTTCACTTCTATACCTAAAAAATTATATGAATAAAACTAACAACCAACCAACTTTATCTTGAAAATCGTACAATGGATCAAAGCTTCTAATTCTTCTTGACTTAAAATAAAAAATTCTGCACATATTTCTTTCTCTAGCATACTAACATTTTTTTAAAGAGTTAATGGGTGCATCCATTAACTCGTGCAAGAAGCAACGATCGCTCACTGAGCGTTCACTGAGCAAAAAAGGGATTCATCTATTATTAATATGTTTATTTATTACAATTTGTAACATAGAATAACTTTGTCTACTATAGATAATCTTTAATATCATATTTCTTATATATTACTGTTTATTATTTCTCTAATGCCGTGTTTAGACCGTAAGGTTATGTAACGCTCAGTGAGCGGTGGAGCCAAAGACATAGATCTTCTTCGCGTGAGAATGGCCCCGACTTGTAACACACGAGTCGATACGGCCAGAATCGAAAATGCCGCTTATGCGGCGAGTAACAAAAACAATATGCAGAATACGAAAGTCTATGAGTAACATAAACTCAATCGCGCGTTTGAAGCCGGTCACACTTTACAAAAATGATGACGCAATAATACGTCCGATCACGTCGGCAAGGCCAGATGCACGTCTGACCTACTCGAGCGGTCTTGCTAGACTATGCAAAGACATAGACAATGGACTGCACGATCCGTATCTAAGTAATGTATCAAATGTGGTCGATAATAATGAGAGAGAGGGACCGTGAGAGACGGCCAATCTCCCTCTCATTCTCTCTCCCATTACACCATTGAATGGAAAAAGGAAGAAATGGCCGTCTGCCACGGTCCCTCTCTCTCATCCCTATCAACCATTTTGACACACGGATGACACGGATCGTGCAGTCCATTCTCTATGTCGTTGGGTGGAGCGTAATTTTAAGTCGCTCCATCGCTCACTGAGCGCTACATAACCTTACGGCCTAAACACGGCATTAGAGAAATAATAAACAGTAATAAATAAGAAATATGATATTAAAGATTGTCTATAGTAGACATAGTTATTCTACGTTACAAATTATAATAAATAAATATATTAATAATAGATTAATCCCTTTTTTGCTTAGTGAGTCGTCGCTTCTGGATGCACCCAATGTGAGCTGTGGGTAATAACTATGATTAGTATAGCGACTCTAGTTCCTAGAAAAATGGTCGTAAAAGTTATGCTATCGATTGAGAAAAATCGATTCTGAACAAGAAAAAGGAATTAACTCCTACAGACAAAGAGTGCCTGTGCAGTTTTAAATGAGGCGAGTACCTTCTCACGAAACGTTTCTTTGGTAGCCAATATATCATTATAATTGAACGATATAAAGTGTTATCAGGCTTGATAACCTGAAGATTGACAGGTGTTTAAATAATTAGCACTCATGTTGTTTATACATACAAATAACAATTGTAACGACAATCGTAAACTACGTGTACGTTTACATCACGTACATACAGAAAGCAAAGCACCGGATGCTCGGACGAAAATATATTTCGTTACGTTTGTCTTATTTAAACGCGACTTTGTGCTTAAACAAAACTATGTCCGATCGCACGCCTTCGCTACACTCCGGTTTCCACCTAATACTGATTAATAATACTTAGAGAACGCGTACACGACTATACACGACTGACGTTAACCAATGTCTTGGCGGTCAAATCAACCCGTGATCTCGAACATGGTATAGAAGTTCACCTAAAAAAGTGAAAGTGACGTGAAGTAGAAGATAGAGATGGGCGATCTCAAACGATCTGAACGTGAATCGATATTTCGCCCCGATGTATCGATATTTTAAATCGGATTTTTGCTTGGCCGATTAATCAGGAGATCGAGCTTTTAAGCCTAAATTTCGATCTCGATCCACAATGGGTGATTGGTTCGT
>NW_017300091.1:111734-112052 GCF_001594075.2 Trachymyrmex cornetzi | reverse complement strand
GATCGAATGCTTGTGATTAATCGATTCACTGAGATCGATTTTTTCGTAATTTTTGCCCATCTCTAGTAGAAGACCACTGGGCACTGAGCCACAGTATATATAGTAGCGCAACTCTCCTGATTTTATGTTGACCAAAATGGAGTGCGCATGCGTGAAATAAGTAAGTTACCCCGTCTCATTTCCTCTCTCTCTCTCTCTCTCTCTCTCTCTCTATTTATATTTATATTTAAAATTTTAAGAAGTATGTTACTGGAGCAATTGAGAAATCAGTTTGAAATAGTATAGGCTGCTTTCCTTTTAGGAGACACAAACCGACAC
>NW_017300091.1:107527-111246 GCF_001594075.2 Trachymyrmex cornetzi | reverse complement strand
CGATTGAGTTTGAACAAAATTGTAAATGGAAAGCGACGTGTGTCGATTTGTGTCAAGTGTGTCGACTGTGTCTCCTAAAAGGAAAGCAGCCATACTAATAGTAGGTAAAATACGTGCGAAAGACAAACACGACAGGCAGGAGATATTGTAGTAAAATTTCGAAAGAAGTGCGCAGAAAAGTATGTTTTATGAAGGAGTGAAAATGTATAACGCCTTACCAGCAAATATAAAAGAATGTGAAAGACTTGAAACGTTTAAGAGAATGTTAAAAAATGTTCGAAATATAAGTTAAACATGTATCGCAAAATAGCTGAGAAAGCTAGTAATAAAGATCAATCAATCAATCTCTATTTAAATAAATGTTTCAACGTTCCACTTAAACATTGGCTGCGTTCAGCAGACTCAACAGTTTTGCAATCGTTTTGTGATTCTTCGCTGAGAGATAGGACTATTCTTTTAAATCTAAAAGTATAAAGCCAGCGGCACACGATGCTTTTTTTTCCTGCTGGATTGCTTGCGTGCTACTGTGCTGGCAATCTGACTGGCTGCTATGCTGGAAATTGTATGGCTTGCAGGCCCCGCTGTTGGCTGATCCGCTGGATTTTCGTGATAGAACCGGTGCTATTTTTCTTGCTTGATTTCATGCTGGCTTATTGTAGAACCAATCACGACGTCGCTTCATTTGAAGATGGCCGCTGGGAAGCGTATAAACACATGCGATTAATTCTCAATCTACGATTTTTCATAAAACGAAAGAATCTGGCAGAAAAAGCGTTGCTCTTCTCCGCGAACCAAAATATTTATCGGTAAAGTTCATGACTCCTCAGGGCTCAGGTTAGGAATTTTTATGTACTTGTAATAAATTCCAGTTGCTCAGCCAGTACTAAAACTCGCATCGTCTGAAACCAAACTAGCAACACAGCCAATAGCACAGCCAGCACTGTTGCCAACACGGCAGCAAGCACGCAAATCCAGCTAGCAATCCAGCAGGAAAAAAAGCATCGTGTGCCGCTGGCTTAATCCAATCTAAAAGTATATATCCAATCAGAGCGACGAATCATAAAATGGTTGCAAAACTGCTGAGTCTGCTGAACGCAGCCATTTGTCTTTCAAGCATACATGGTTCAGAGTAACAATTTAGAGGAAAGTATTATGTATATTGTCCTTTTGGTTATTCCAAATGTTGTGAGGAACCTCGAGAGATTGGTCTAATTTTTGTGAAAAAGTGATAAAGTGAAAAAATGAACAAAAATAACATAGAAAACCGAACAAGAAAGATTTCTTTTTATTTATTGTATTTTAAACTTATTTTTTTAGGAAGGCTCCGATTGCACGCATTGCATGTTGCACGCATGCGTCGCTAATTGGCTAATTTAAAAATAAAATATTCTCATTGGTAAAGCAGTGAAAAATTACTAGACACCAGCTGATATGAGTGGTGTGTGCAATCAGGATTGTAGACAAACAGGATCCTCCCATTTTTTGGACATAAATGTATATAAATTTCTTTTAAATATCAGCTTTCTCATAATATTTTTATAGGATGTATAATTACATATTATTTCTTTACATAAATATACTTTTTTAACTATATGATTTGAATGCTCGTATGTTTTTAATAAAATAATTCTTGATGCGAATTTAAGGCTTACTTCGAGCTATACGATATAATATTTAATAATTCATCACTTAATTTACATAAGAATCAAAATTACATATACAATTGAACCCTACTAAAGTCTCATAAAAGTCAATCAACGATATACAAACGTAACGTTTCGGCTTACTAAGCCTTCTTCAGTGTATCTTGCATCCAATTAATTAATAACCGTATTAGTAAATATTAGATCCACATACAATCAGATATCAGTCCTAACGGACATTTCGTCAAAATCTTAAAATAGGTCAAATCCATTACAGTTCAAAGGAATAGCTCTTGGTCACAATTTGCCCGATAATACTTCTCATTTTTGCAATTCTCCAAATTCATCGGTGGACGTCGAGAATTGAGCTTGTCGTAGACTCACACAACCATTGAGAGTTCATTATCTTTCTGTATTATATGATATTCTAAATATAATAAATATGTTGATTACTATCATGTTCATGTAATAAAATAAAATTAAATTAATTCAAAACCTATGCCAACTTACGTCTATATATCTAAAATACTATCTATGAAATCACAATGTAAATTCATTAGAGAAGAAAAATCTGACAAGTTAAGTATTGCTCATTTGAAATTCAACTGATCGTTGTGTAGGTCATATAAATAAATCTATCTGCTCCCAATGTATTGTCGAGTCTGTTCAAACTGTTACAATTTTTCGTTCACGAATGTCAATAAGTATGTTCGAATAAATTTTGTCCAATAATTCGGTATCTTTCATTAAATTCAGTCCGTTTTTTTTGTTCTTTAATATGTATCATTTCTGAAATGTTCCTTTTCTTATAATTCTTTTCAAAATCAAGAATGCTAACTTCTTCCCAATTAAAATCATGATTAGTTTCATTAAGGTGTTTAGAGATTACCGAATGTTTGGATTGGTCTAATTTTATGTTATTACGATGCTCCTTAAGGACGTTCTCCGAAAAATCCATTTTCTTTAGATTTTTCTGAAACTTACAGAATAAGCTTGTTTTAGTGTTCTGAACATATATACTTTGAAGCTCAGTACTCGTTGCGGGATTAAAAATCGAGATATTCCACTTCAAAGTTGAAACGTTTAACATAGAATCCCTATCTAAAGCTTATTCGAAAGTGGTTTTTTATTCACTGTAAACAAAGTTTTCTTTAGAATTTTTTGAAACAAAGAGACATAAAACTTGATATTACAAGGAATAATATGAAATTTTCCTGAATATGCCTTCCGGTATTTATATTTAAGAAATTATTTAACAAAGTAAGTAGCTCGACTATTTTTTCGACCGGCGGTAGTAGCGAAGGCGAGAGGTATTGACGACTTGGCAATTTCGCGTCGTATACGCTCAATATGCAAGGAATAATATGACTTATCAAGTATAATACCTGCATTAATGTGTGAAACATTTTTTTCAATTTTTCCAGGGTGCACTGAATTAGAAAAACCACATTGATCGCATTTTATATCTAAAACTGAATGGAGACCAATTTTCTTTTCCTGCGTCACTTTTTCTAAATCTAGAAGACTTTTGCATTTCAAGCATTTAAGATTTGTGATAGTCAACTAATATTTTCTGTGTGTAGGGGCGATTGCGTGGACGCGAGTAAACTTTAGGTTGAGCACAACTGCAGTCGGAGAACGTCCTTAATACTTGTCTGTAATTGTCTTTTTGTTTGCCCAACATAGAACGCGTCGCAATTGTTACAATTTATCTTATATATAACATTATTGTTTTTATCGTGTTGATTCCTATCTTTGTAAACTTTTATAAATCTGTTAAGCTTGTTAGTACATCTGTAGCCTGTCATGTTATTGGATTTATTAACAGATCTCGAAATTTTATTGCTAATCGTTTTAACATAAGGGAAAACCATAAGTTGTCTTAATTTCATTCCGTTAATAGATTTATCTAATGTGGTTTTTTTACATGCCAACGCTTTTATTCTTTTATTAATACAGTTGTTCAGGATTCGAACGTTTATCCGAATCGCTGGTCCAGATTGTTCGAGAAATTTGTTTTTCTCGTATGTCTATTGACTCGACTTTCGAGCGATCTCGACGGCGCAAACAAGTATT
>NW_017300091.1:102575-102889 GCF_001594075.2 Trachymyrmex cornetzi | reverse complement strand
TGGTGGGCAGGCCCAACGTGGCTCGCCGAGTCGTCCACGTACTGGCCGCTTAAAGAGAGCTCACTCTCTCTAAATCACGATATATGTCAACCCGCCTCCGAGGAGGCTCGCGCTCCCATCGTCCTCCACGTCGACAGCAAGGACGAGTGGGATCTAGTCCACAAATTTTCAACGTGGACTAAACTGGTTAGAGTCACGGCTTACATACTCCGGTTCATTTCGAAACTAAAAGGAAGGACTCGTCGCTCGCAATTACAGCGTCAGAGTTTCGCGATGCCGAGTCCTTCTGGTTCCGCTACGTGCAAAATTTAGAA
>NW_017300091.1:100888-101928 GCF_001594075.2 Trachymyrmex cornetzi | reverse complement strand
GTCGACAAAGTCGACTGGGAGTTTATCCCGTCGGCCGCTCCGCATTTCGGCGGCCTGTGGGAGGCCGGAGTGAGGAGCTTCAAAGGCCATTTGAGGCGAGCCATCGGGGCTCGCACGATCTCGTGGGCTGAATTTGCGACACTTCTTTGTCAGATCGAGGCATGTCTGAATTCCCGACCGATTGCTGCTCTTAGCGACGACCCTAGCGATATGTCCGCGCTCACGCCCGGACACTTCTTAATCGGGCGACCGTTAATCGCCGGGCCGGAAGAGTCCGTACTCGAGATCAACGCGGATCGCCTTTCCCGCTGGCAGCTCGTCAGCTCCATGCGGGAGCAATTCTGGCGCGCCTGGTCGCGCGACTATCTGTCGTCGCTTCAGGCCAGAACCAAGTGGCGAAACGCCGCCTCTAATCTAAAGGTCGGTGAGCTGGTGATTGTGAAAAATCCCTTGCTCCCTCCGAGCAAGTGGGATCTCGCGAGGATTGAACGCGTTCACCCAGGGTCCGATGGACTCGTTCACGTTGTTACAATCCGCTCCGAGCGCTCTCGCCTGAAGCGACCGATAACTCAGTTGTACAAACTTCCGATAGATTGCAATCTGTCAGCTCCAGCGAGCGACTGATCGCCTTGCTGAAGTTCTACGTTTTGTAATGAAATTCTCGAGCCGCGTTGTTGATAACGCGTGCTTAATTTTGTAAGTGTCATACTGCGAATTGTAGTGTAAGACTTTATTAGCTCTAGTTCATCGTACTACTTAGTTTAAGTTTAACGGTCGATCTGTGACAGGCACTAGGAGCGTTTCTCCCCGCGGTACATTGCTTTGCGCCGATCATTCTATTCACTGGGTGAGCAGAGCCGATCAATTGACTGTAACTCTGTCCCCTTATACATTGTCTCGCCCGCGCTACGAATTTGTTTCTCCACGCACGTTACGTCTATCTTCTGTTTCGCCTACTGCGTATACGAGGCGGGCGGTATGTTCAGGATTCGAAAGTTTATCCGAATCGCTCGTCCAGATCGTTCGAGAAATTTGTTTTT
>NW_017300091.1:97912-100629 GCF_001594075.2 Trachymyrmex cornetzi | reverse complement strand
CCACGAGAGACCGCGGACCGGCGCACCAAAAAAATAAATAGTTTCCGTTGCCGTTACGGGGGAACTCGAAGGCCTCGTACGCAACAACAGTCAAATATAAAATCAATAGGATATCCATTGTCTTTCAGAATCTGTATTATTAGTTCAATGTTCTTCTTAAAAAATATGGGATTACACAATAGAATCGTTCTGTCAACTAAACTGAAAATCATTCCGATTTTGTGACATGTAGGATGATTCGAAAAATATGACAAATATCTGCCCGAAAACGTTTTTTTATGAAACCAATCCAATATAATTTTATTGTCTTTGTTGATGACAGAAAGATCTAGAAAATTCAATCTATGGTTTTCCTCATGTTCAGTTGTAAATTTCAATCTATTATGTTGTTCATTAAACACCTTTAAAATTTTTGATATTTTGTCTTTTGGAGCAATCATAAAAACATCGTCAACGTAACGAACATATAAAGATAATCGAGTATGTAAAACATTAAGAGCTTTCTGTTCCAAGTCCTCCATAACAATGTTAGATATGACTGGAGAAAGGGGGGATCCCATGGGCGTGCCAAACGTTTGTTTATAAATGGTGCCATTGAGCGTAAAATACGTCGATGTTAATATAAATTTTATTGCACTAATAAATTCTGTCTTCAGGATTTTCGTAGCATTTTCCATGGAATCCCACCTTCTTTCCAGTCCCTCAATCGCTAAGTCTATCGGGACATTCGTGAACAACGAAGTGACATCCAATGAAATCATACTCTCAGTCGTGTCAACCATCATTCCAGATAATTTACCAGATAGTTCAAAACTGTTTTTTACTTTGCTTTTTGCAACTGGGATATTCGACGAGATAATGTCCTGTAGAAAGCTAGCTAATTGATAAAGCGCTGTATTGACCGAGGAAACAATAATTCTAAACGGTTGACACCCAATTGGACACGGCTCAATTGAACACGAGCCACTCACAGCGCTTGAGACTACAAAGCTGCTAAGCACTGGTCGCTGTGATTGGTGGTGTCCAATCGAGCCGTGGTCAATCGGGATCACCCCATTCTAAACGGAACTCCAACTTTATGTATCTTAGGTAAAACATATGCTTTTGATAAAAGGGAATCACTAGACTAAAGGCTCCACAACTCTCTATCATTGATATAATTTTTTTGATGCCATTTTTTAAACGTATTATTTAGGTTTCTTTTTATAGCCATTGCTGGATTCTTTTTAACAACCATGTAAGTTTCGGTATCATGAACATTGAACTAATAATACAGATTCTGAAAGAGAATAGATATCCTATTGATTTTATATTTGACTGTATTAATAAAAGAATAAAAGCGTTGGCATATAAAAAAACCACATTAGATAAATCTATTAACGGAATGGAATTAAGACAACTTATGGTTTTCCCTTATGTTAAAACGATTAGTAATAAAATTTCGAGATCTGTTAATAAATCCAATAACATGATAGGCTACAGATGTACTAACAAGCTTAACAGATTTATAAAAGTTTACAAAGGAATCAACACGATAAAAACAATAATGTTACATATAAGATAAATTGTAACAATTGCGACGCGTTCTATGTTGGGCAAACAAAAAGACAATTACAGACAAGTATTAAGGAGCATCGTAATAACATAAAATTAGACCAATCCAAACATTCGGTAATCTCTAAACACATTAATGAAACTAATCATGATTTTAATTGGGAAGAAGTTAGCATTCTTGATTTTGAAAAGAATTATAAGAAAAGGAACATTTCAGAAATGATACATATTAAAGAACAAAAAAACGGACTGAATTTAATGAAAGATACTGAATTATTAGACAAAATTTATTCGAACATACTTATTGACATTCGTGAACGAAAAATTGTAACAGTTTGAACAGACTCGACAATGCATTGGGAACAGATAGATTTATTTATATAACCTACACAACGATCAGTTGAATTTCAAATGAGCAATACTTAACTTGTCAGATTTTTCTTTTCTAATGAATTTACATTATGATTTCATAGATAGTATTTTAGATATATAGACGTAAGTTGGCATAGGTTTTGAATTAATTTAATTTTATTTTATTACATGAACATGATAGTAATCAACATATTTATTATATTTAGAATATCATATAATACAGAAAGATAATGAACTCTCAATGGTTGTGTGAGTCTGCGACAAGCTCAATTCTCGACGTCCACCGATGAATTTGGAGAATTACAAAAATGAGAAGTACTATCGGGCAAACTGTGACCAAGAGCTATTCCTTTGAACTGTAATGGATTTGACCTATTTTAAGATTTTGACGAAATGTCCGTTAGGACTGATATCTGATTGTATGTGGATCTAATATTTACTAATACGGTTATTAATTAATTGGATGCAAGATACACTGAAGAAGGCTTAGTAAGCCGAAACGTTACGTTTGTATATCGTTGATTGACTTTTATGAGACTTTAGTAGGGTTCAATTGTACATGTAATTTTAATTCTTGTGTACATTAAGTGATGAATTATTATGAAGGGTGTATCAGAAATAAGGTTGAAGCCGCATTGGGGGCGTAGAATGGGTCAAAGGGAACAAAAGAGTCTGATACCATTTTGAGATATTCGCTGTGGTTTTCGAAGTAAAAAAGAAAACGTCTAAGCCAATGTACGGTGGAGCCGCTCCGCGCGAATTCGTAGAACGGCCCACACTTGACAGCGAGG
>NW_017300091.1:93354-97665 GCF_001594075.2 Trachymyrmex cornetzi | reverse complement strand
TTCACCGTACATTGGCTTAGACGTTTCCTTTTTTAATTCGAAAACTACAGCGAATATCTCAAAATGGTATCAGACTTTTTTGTTCCCCTTGACCCATTCTACGCCCCCAATTCGACTGCGACATTATTTCTAAGACATCCTGTATATTATATAGTTCGAATTAAGCCTTGAATTCGCATCAATATTTTTTTAAGTTAATGTAATATTTTTCCTAATTTTTCTATATTTTTTCTTTATTTTTCAATATATTTTCAATTTATTTTTATTAATTTTCATAAAGTTTAAATTATTTCATTGCAATAGTAGGTTTATTCCATGAAGTAAGAATAAGGATATCTAACTATATGGATTGAAAGTGGTCATGAAAAATGTTCCGTATACTGCCACGTTTGTTGAATGGAATAACTTGCAATATTTCGTCGCCATGTTGTGGATAACTACTGGTAAAGGACACATGATGGAAAGGTTATATAGATCGAAACATACGATTATATTGTATATAAATACAAAGTTCGGAACAAATAAAATTAAATTAAATAAAAAGTTTTATATGTTTTAAGTATAATACGTCAATACCTACAGTATAATCTGATGGCAGATTGACAATGAGAGCAAATCGAGAGCTGAACTTAATTCTAACAGACTCTGCTCGGTTTCTGTCACTAATCTGCTGGCATAACATGTTTAGCAGGCTTTGTCAATTTTGTCATATTTCTGATAGCAATTTGCTAACAATGTCAGTAATACAAACTCTGTGTACAATTGAGTTGTGTACACACTGTGTACAGTTGAATCTGTCAACGAGCTTTGTCGACATATCCATAGCCAAATGCGAACACAGATGGCTACAGTTTTGTAGTCAAAGGACCCCGCAGGAAATGATAGGGAAATGGCTCTCTTCTTTCTCAAAACTAATGGCACTCACCGCGGAAATGGCGACGATTCCGGCCAAAATCGTAAATAAATATTGTAATCAAAGTATAATAGAATGGGACGAAATAATATTGTAATCTAGACAAATAGTATAACACAATGCACAGTCGAAGCCGGAAACGCTTTTCAAAAAATAAATGAGATGATGCAACACCCGAAGCGGGCGCGGCGCACGTCCGTCCCGTTCGAGTGGTCTCACGAGACTTGGGAAATGGCTCTCAGTTGAATGTCTTGAAATTGGAGTAAATGATAGTTCAGATCATGTAGATCAAAAGTGTCAATGGGCCCAAAGTCTCAAAATGGATAGTTTTCGAATTACAGCCATTTGAAACTGACAATTTTCGCAAATTGCAGAATGCTCGACTCTTGGATCGAGCGCACCTCATTTTAGGGCCAATTTCACCAACCACGGTTAGATTAACCGACGGTTAAAGTTAGCAGGGTGGCCAATAATATCATTCATATTCTCTCGTAACCTCTTATATATTATCAATTTTACGGAGCTTTGTCTATTTGAAATTTCATCAGTGAGTGAGAATACAAAATGAATGATATTATAAATTACATATTTTTTGACGAATTTGCTGGTTACAATTTAGAAAAACGTCGAAGACCACGTAAAATCAAACCACGTATAAATTATTTAGAATTGTTTGACGATGTAGATTTCAGGTCAAGGTTTAGAATATCAAAAAATCATTTTATGATATTTTTGGAAAAAATAGAAGATGAAATACGACCAAAAACTGATTGGTATGTACAAATATATGTGTGTGTATATATATATATATATATATGTGTATATATATATATATATAATAGTAAGATTATATAAATAACGTTAATTACTGTTAAATACTGTTATTTTTACAGTAATGATGCTATTCCACCTATTATACAATTGTTAGTTGCATTACGATTCTATGCAACAGGATCCTTTTTGCAAACTATTGGAGATTTCTGTGGAATTAGTATATCAAGTACTCAGAGAATTGTTCTCCATATATCCAATGCTATTGCTGCATTAAGAAATGAGTTTATAAAACTTCCAATATTACCTGAAGAAATTCGTCGAAATGAGAAGGAATGTTACCAAACTGCCAAATTTATTCGTATTATTGGCTGTATGGATTGTACTCATATAAAAATACAATCGTTTGGTAAGTAGAATTTAAGTGGTTTTTTTATGTAAATACAATATACATTCTTTTGATATATAACTTTCCCTAATATTGTAGGTGGAAAAGAAAGTGAATTATTCCGCAACAGAAAAGGATGGTTTTCCATTAATGTACAAGTTATAGTTAATGCAAGATTAGAAATTATAGATATTGTGGCACGTTGGCCAGGCTCAACGCATGATTGTACCATTTTTGATCATTCAAGGATAAAAACTTTATTTGAAACAGGCACATTTGGTGATAGTGTAATTATAGCAGATTCTGGATATGCAAACCTACCATATATTATGTGTCTATTGCAATGTCCGACAACAGCTGCAGAGCACCTCTACAATGAAGCGCAGATTAGAACGCGTTCAAAAATTGAACGTTTCTTCGGTATTTGGAAAAAAAGATTTCCAGTTTTGTCTATTGGAATGCATTTTCGTACACCTGACAAAATCCTTTCTGTTATTATTGCAACGGCAGTTTTACACAATATTATCCAACAAGATAAAGAAGAAATAAGAACCAATTCTGAAGCATATAATAATGCTATTGAATTAATGCGAAATGTGGATAATGCTAATAGAAATGTCACTGATGTACGTCATAAAATAGTGAAATATTTTGAAAGGTTAGTGTTCTTTAATAATTAATGTATGTACTTTAATAACTAAAGCTACTTTAAAAAAAATAACAGGTTAATTTAAAGCAAAATGTGAAATGTAAAATACAATACGAGGACAACACAATATGAAGAATTTCGACTCAAGGATTATGAAAGTCAATTATAAGGCAAACGATTTTACTTAATGGAAACATATTAACTGGACTTTGAATGATAAAAAGTTATATTTTAGTTTGTATTTATTAAACTTATGCATATATTTTGTACTTGCATTTGCATTGTATACAAAAAACAAAATATAGAATAAATATCCTACAATATTTTGTACTTTTTTTCACATCATGCATTTTATCACATTTCATTGCATCACATAAAATCATCACATAAACTAAACAAAAAAAACGTAATCCTTTTCTTCTTATGCATAAAACAAACAAAATAAAATTAACATTTTTATCTATTACAATTATAAAAAATATTTTATAATTAAGTATGAATATCCTTACGTATTTCAAGAGTTTAAATGTAAACAAAAACAAATTATTATTGAAAAGAACATCAACTTAATGTTAACAAAATATATTAATAATATTGCAAAATTGTTTGTAACATTTTTGACTTATAATGTAAAAATACCCCTTTTTCCTTCTACTGTTTCTTTTGTTCCTTTTTCTTTTTCAATAAGTATTTTTAATAGTTCGATTTTAAGTTTTTCTTTCTCTAATTTAGCTTCTAATATTTGTTTCTCATACTCATTCTTTTCCTCTACATTCATTTTCAGAGTATTTGCTAACTCAGTCTTTACTTCATCTAATGTTTTCTTTGAACTCTGACCGCTATATTTTATTTTTTTATATGAATTATCCGATGATGATGTTTGCATGTCTTCATCTTTCAATGGAGAACTTAGTTTTGATTTTAATTTTTGTGGGTCCCAAGATTTCCAGTTATTAATTTGTTTTTCTTTCATTAAATACTACAAAATTAAAACAAATTTAATCTTTGAAAAATTAATATATTTCTTATTGAGCAAAGTAACCTTATGTAACTTACTAATTATTAGGTACAGTAACATAAAAAACATAACTTACCGTAAATACTTCTCTATCATTTTCATCATCATCTATTTCCACAATGTTAGGTTCAATAGTTATATTTTCTTTATTTGTGGCATCAGAATCAAAAGGATTTTCTAATCCATATACTGCTGTTTCGCCCATTATTTCATTAACACGTTTTAACAAAAGATTTTCTGGTATATTTACTATTCCTCCACCTATAAATGTAATAATAATTTTAAAGATTTTTTAAATTTATATATTCCTAATATATATATAATAAATTAATACCTGTCTTATAACTTTCACGCTTCAAAGTTGCACAATATTTTCTTGCTGCTTTTTTCAAATTATCCCAACAGTAACGTAAAGCTTTTTCTGATCTTTTAATTGTTGTGTTTGCATTATATTTGTTGGTAATATCAACCCATACTTCATCCTTTTTTACAAGTGTTGAACGATCAGTTTCTTTGTTTTCAATGACATCACGTTGTAAAAATATTAAATCTAATAAAGATTCTTTATCTGC
>NW_017300091.1:91110-93049 GCF_001594075.2 Trachymyrmex cornetzi | reverse complement strand
TTTGAAACTGACAATTTTCGCAAATTGCAGAATGGTGATCCTCGACTCTTGGATCGAGCGCACCTCATTCTAAGTGAAGTACGGCCAAGGAAAGATATATAATCTGTCATTATATATAATCTATATACAACTGTATTAAGTTATATATAATTATATACAGTCGATATATAACTATATGTAATTGGTATATAATTACATAATAATTAGTATATTAATAAATATATATAGAATTTTATTTACCTATTGTTACAACTATACGCAACTAAGTATGGTTTGCACACACACACACGCACACACGCACACGCACACACGCACACGCGCACACACACACACACACTCACATGTACTATATACAGGATGAAGAAAATATATATATATATGTTTCTCAATGGTATTTTATAAGGACACAGACAAAGAATAACATAAGCACCAGTTGTCCTCCTAAAATACACCTGGCTGTGCGTGTGTGTGTGTGTGTGTGTGGGTGTGCGTGTGTGTGTGCAAACCATACTTAGTTGCGTACAGTTGTAACAATAGGTAAATAAAATTCTATATATATTTATTAATATACTAATTATTATGTAATTATATACCAATTACATATAGTTATATATCGACTGTATATAATTATATATAACTTAACACAGTTGTATATAGATTATATACAATGACAGATTATATATCTTTCCTTGGCCGTACTTCACTTAGAATGAGGTGCGCTCGATCCAAGAGTCGAGGATCACCATTCTGCAATTTGCGAAAATTGTCAGTTTCAAATGGCTGTAATTCGAAAACTATCCACTTTGGGCCCATTGACACTTTTGATCTACATGATCTGAACTATCATTTGCCCCAATTTCAAGACATTCGACTGAGAGCCATTTCCCTATCATTTCCTGCGGGGTCCTTTGCGTGAAACTAATACAGAAAGTAGTGTTTGTATGCAAACGATAGAGAGAAGAGAGAGGGAAAGAGAACAGCAAGATACATTATTATCTACAACAGAAACATTGATTTCATCCATACCAGTTTCAATTAATGAAATTCCTTCCATTTCTGAAATTACATCCATTCCAGAATCCTCGAGGTGTGATAAAAATGAATGTTTACACCAGAGCTGGGATTTAGTTGCACATTTCGGCCGATTTTCAACTTGCTTCCTGCCCCTTACTTCACCAACCCGCGCGCAGCCTAAATGTCGATCGACCGAAATATGCAACTAAATCCTAGCTCTGGTTTACACCAATCTTTGAAAATGTTAATAAATGAAAACACAATAGGTGCTTTGAGCAGAGGATTGAGAACGAGGACTATAACAAAGTAGAACATGTTGAATAAAATCTTCGTGAAAATAATTAATGTTTGAATTGTTATGGTTTAGGAAATTGATATGGTTTAGGAAATTGATATGATTTAGGAAATAAGATTTTATATATAAAACCAAACGGCAAATAAAAGGCCTGTTCTTTCTGACTGAACTTTTGGACCAGTTCATCTTTCTTCTTCTTCTTTCCTCCTGGAGAAAAAAGAAAGAAAGATGAACTGGTGCAAAAGTCTCTCCAGGAGGAAAGAAGAAGAAGAAAGATGAACTGGTCCAAAAGTTCAGCCAAAAAGAACAGGCCTTTTATTTGCCGTTTGGTTTTATATATAAAATCTTATTTCCTAAATCATATCAATTTCCTAAACCATATCAATTTCCTAAACCATAACAATTCAAACATTAATTATTTTCACGAAGATTTTATTCAACATGTTCTACTTTGTTATAGTCCTCGTTCTCAATCCTCTGCTCAAAGCGAAAATAACGAACAAAACAAAAATGAAAAATAAGATAAATAAAAGGCATTAAACTACGAACGCAAGATGTAAGCAGCGAATAAATATATATTTAAAAAGTTAATATACATATATAATAGACGTTTCGGTCTTAAATCAGACC
>NW_017300091.1:83086-89892 GCF_001594075.2 Trachymyrmex cornetzi | reverse complement strand
CCTATTCACATGCCAATTCATTATACTTCTCCCTGTGTCGGTTTTGTATATCCTGGCTATCTCTGGTACCAATGGATCATCTGAATTTGAATCACACAGCAAGGACTATATTGGCGATAACACTATAAAATAATTAATAATATTAAAAAACTAATGACAAAATATATTTTTCCAAATGCATGAAACACATATCTTTTGATGAGTGTTGGAGACTACTAATGTAAGATCATAAAATATCCAAACAAATACTTCCATACTGTTGATATTAGGATGATAAGGTCTAGTCACGAATGTCACTTATATAATTTATATTATCTGTAAATATAACTTATTACCTGTAAATAAATCAATTGTAAATATAACTTACTTTTTAAAGCTTATATACATAAAGGCTGTTTAACTTTTTTGTCTTGAAGATATATATTTATATTCATAAAAAAACTAATTTTTAAACATACGTTTTAATAATTATAACTAATCTGTAATATATCTGCGCTTTTGTACAGCCTCTTGTATTTCTTCTTCTCCTTCTTGTTCTATTTCATGTAAATTTTGCTCTTCTAAATAATCTTCATCATCTATATTCAAATTATCACCATCTATTATAAAATTATGTAATGTACATGCAGCTGCAATCATTTTGTTTCCTAGATCAAAATCTGAAATGTCAAGGTATTTGAGTTTTCTAAATTTTCCTTTCAACAGCGCAAACAATCTTTCAGTCCTTGAATGAATGCAACTTAATTTCGTATTATATCGTATTTGTGAGACTGTTAGATGACCATTGTCCTTATATGGTGTCATCAGATTCATCACCAGTGGATATGCTGAATCGCCTATTAAGTGCAGCTGTCGTAGTATAAAACGTAACCTTGCATTCGACATATTTTCAAATAATGGACTTTGTCTGAATACTCTTGCATCATGCATTCTACCTGGCAAACCAATAAAGCAATCTATAAATTTTCCCCTATGATCGCATACCCCTAAAAATGCGAAAACAAACGTATTAAATATCACACAGCAGTCAATATATTTGAACACAATAATATTATTTACCTTGTAATATAATGGAATGAAACCCTTTGCGATTATAATAATCATGTGGATTTCTTACTGGCAGTTTACACGGAACGTGACAACCATCAATTGCACCTATAACCCCTTGGAAACCACGCGAACGATTACCAAAAATCTGAAATGATTAAATAAATAACAAATTTAATAACATCTAAATTTCAATAAAGTTGTTATAAAACATTTTATGTTGAAATCTTACATTGCTGGATATTTGACATTCGTTGGCATCTGGCCATTTAACATAGAGAGGCATTAAATCTGACAAGATAGTTATAACACTTTTAAAAATATTGTGACCACTAGATTTTGCTAAACCAAATCTGTCACCTGTAGCTAAAAAACTTTCTTGTTTGGCCAAAATCCATATTGTAAATAGTAATTTCTTTGATGAGCTTACATCTACATATTCTTCCGGATTTAGTAAAGGTGCTACTACGTTTAATAATGCCTTAAATTAAATTAATTACAATTAAGTATCAATAAATAATTTAACATAATTATAAAATACCATATGTAATAATATATTTTTATTCCTACACTTCTATATTTTATAATTACCTCAAATATAACTCGCGACATACGAAAGTGTTCTAGAAATTGTATGTCTGTATATCTCGGAATAATGCCTTCAAAATAATTTTCATTTTTTGGTCTTTCATTACGTCGTGCGATTATTTCATTTTCTTGCAAGGGATTGACCATATCATTTATAATAAAATTGAGCATACCAATATTAATTCCATTATTAACTATTGCGATATTCAGTCCATTATTAAACATATCAATATTTAAGTCGTCATCCATTGCAAATAATATTGCATCCATGTTTCCTGCTGTCAATAGAAGATTTAAAAAAAAATATATATACAATATTAAGAGCTAACCTGATTCATCAGCCTATTCTTATTTCTTACATTCTACTGTCTATCCAAAATTCTTTTCTATATTATGTTAGCATACATGCATGCATTTACTAAAATGCGACTGACTATCAGTCCACAGGATCTCTGTGTCCTTCGACTTAGAGGTACGCTCGGCAAATTTCTATATTTTCTAAAGAATAAGTAAGCTTGTGTAAATGCAACATAATATAATTAATATCAAGGCTTATAACAAGCAATAATAGTTCAATTATAAGATACAATTCATTTTAATTAAAGTTACATTAGATTTCAAACGTTTCAACTTACAAAGCCTTCATCAGATTAGTAATTTTCTGTCCTGCTACAAAATCCTCAAACAAACTAATTGAATATGAACAAATTTAATATCCCCTTCTTAAGTAATAAAAATATACGTATAATCCTGATTCTACAACGAGTCAATAGTCTGTAGTCCTATAAGTCTTATCAGTAAATCGGTGAAGTTGGCCAACAGCCAACTTGTATGATTAAGACTACCGATTTTCTTAAGACTTACCAAATTCGACTTTATTTCTTCCCATTAGTCAAGCTGAACGACTTCCTATACATTAATAAGTTGTAGATGCGAAAAATCATAATCATATATTTAGGTTAAGACTGGTTAAGACTTAAGATTTTCGACTATCAACTCATTGTAGAATCAGCTTAATATATACCAAGAATTATCTAAGAATTAATTTTTCGATCATGTCAGCGTGTTGAGATACAAATAGGATATATATATCTACTATAATTATTTGAAGTCTATTTCCATCTATTAATTGTAAATTCTTCCGTAATCACGCATGCACCAGCATTAGAACGTCCTGAGCGTTCATAAGAGCGTTCACAGCAGAACACTCAACATGTTGTAACTCATCAGTAAACCGTTGTACAACTGTTGTGTTCTGCTGAACGCAGCCGATAGAATTAATAGCTTGCTTATTAAACATTAAAGTTATAGAAATTGTTTTAGAAATATAATTGGATGTACAGCACTATTTTGCAATAATGCATTAAAAAAAGGATATGTTATGAAAATAATCCCGAGTGATACAGAACGACGAATGAAATGGGTAAACAGTATAAATAGCAAATATAAAAATTGGACACCGTCCAAAAATCCATTTGTATGTGAGGTAAAGTTTTCTTTTTATAAATAATGCATTTACAATATTAAAATAAAAAAGTAATATATACAATGTATACAGATTAATTATAAAATATATATAGTCATCACATTAGTTACGAATTTAATTCTTTCTTTTTTTGTCATAACCTTTTCAATTGTGTATCATTACATATTGTATTCAAATCAAATAATATAATAATTATATCTAATATTTTATGAAATGACATATGAAATATTTTTATAAACTTTTGTTTTCTTTTGTATTATTATAGATACATTTTGCTCCTGAAATGTAGGAACAGAGAATGGATAATAAAAAGAAATTAAAACTAAATGCAGTTCCAACAATCTTTGGATATTTTCTAGAGAAGAAAGTACCTTTTAATAATCAAAATTTTGGTGTAGTAGAGGATAAAAGTACGTTTATTTCTGACGATTGCAATGAAGATCAAATTATAGTAAATGATAAACAGGTAAAATCAATGATGATAAAAATGATAAAAATCCATAATTGAAGTATATTTATAAATATTTTTAATAAATATTTTATAATAAATTTACTTTTTTAGATAGCTGTAAATGAAACCGTTGAAGTTAATGCAAAGATAATCAATACATTTCCTAATACATCAACAAAATGTACTTCAAGTACAACAGAAATCGATGGAAAAAAAGAAAAGGATAAAAACAAAAAATTAGAACAAATAAATCGAAAAATACAAATCCATTTAACTCTTATGCATAAAAGAATGAGTGTTTTAAGATCTAAAATTCTAAGACTTGAAAATACAATTAATAACGATAAATATAAAAAAGCTTTAAAGGAAGTATTCAACGAGGGGATCAAATTAAAGCTTTATTAATAAAAAAACGAAGAACAAGAAATTGGCTTGATGAAACTATTAAACGTGTACTTAGATTAAGGTTTACTTGTGGTAATAATGGTTACGAAGAGCTTCTGCAACAAAGAATGCCGCTTCCAAGTTTGCGCACTTTACAACGAAGATTGGAAGATTTAAAATTTGAGAGTGGCATTTCAAAGGAAATGTTTGACTTTTTACAATTTAAAGTATCTTCTTTTCAAAATGATACTGATAGAGAATGTGGAATTGTTATTGATGAAATAAGTATAACACCAAAGCGTGTTCATGATTCTTCAACAAAAACATTACTAGGAAATATAACATTTCCAAATAAAGAAATTATTGCAACGCATGCTTTAACATTAATGTTAACAGGTACAGCT
Organism: Trachymyrmex cornetzi; assembly: GCF_001594075.2. Classification (NCBI taxonomy): domain Eukaryota; kingdom Metazoa; phylum Arthropoda; class Insecta; order Hymenoptera; family Formicidae; genus Trachymyrmex; species Trachymyrmex cornetzi. The sequence goes on along the minus strand of NW_017300091.1, from coordinate 85,532 downwards.
AATCGATGGAAACACATTGTAGGATATTTTTATACAGGAGACTCATTTGATGGAGCAGTTTTAAAAGATATCATTTTACAGATAATTGATAAAGCTGAACTATAATTAGTCTTCGTGTCAACTATATAACTTCTGACATGGGTCCTGGAAATAATAAATTATGGAAATGTTGTGGGATAAGTGTGGGACGGAATTTGGACGTTAGAAATCATATTCCTCATCCTTCTGATCCTAATAGATTGTTATATTTCATCGCAGATGTACCACACCTTTTGAAAAATTTAAAAGAATCATTACTTAACAACAAATTTTTCATCTTACCAGAAGAATTTGTTAGTAAATATGAACTACCATGTAATAGAGTTGAAATTAAACATTTTATGGAATTAATAGAATCTCAGAAAGATCTCGAATTTTTTCTAACGCCTAGATTAAATTTTGATGATGTAAAACCTACTAATACTTATAATAAAATGCGAGTAAACAAAGCAAAGAATGTTTTCTCCACCCATGTCAGTAGTGCATTAGAATTTTTAGCTAATGAAAATCATAAGCCCGAATATATTACAACCTCATGGTTCGTTAAACAACTATCTAAGTGGTTCTCATTAATGACTTCTAGAACATGTTGTACGGCATTGGGTACAAAAAATAAAGAAATATACAATGCTAGCATTTCTTTTCTTCGTGAAATAATATATCTTTTTACGAAAATAAAAATAGGTAGTGAAGATAAATTTAAACCTGTACAAAGAGGTATCATACTTTCCACAACATCAATTATTGATTTAGTAGAGTATCTTTTAGAACATCGCAATTTTCTATTTGTTTTGACTGGTCGTCTTACACAAGACTGTATAGAAAATCTATTTTCACTTTTGCGACAAAAAAATCCAATTTTAGATTCGTTACAATTTAAAAATAATTTAAAACTAATTGCTATCGATGTACACAAAACCAATATTGACAGGAAATTATGAAACTGATAACAGTGAATATCTTTCTGGTTTTTTAGATTACTTAAAGTATAAAAAAAGCGACGTACTTAATTCTTCTGTATTTCATTCATCTACTGCAATCCTAGATCAAATTCCTCCTTTTAATAATAATTTAACAATAGAGTATAATAACAAAGAGATGAATTCTTTATATGACATTGCAGGATATTGTTTGACATCTGTTAAAAAAACATGTATTTCATGTAGTATTTGTATAGAATCTGTTGGCTCAAAAAGAACATTAAATTTTAAATATTCTTTACTGACGAGACTTAAATGTTACAACGTAAATACTTTATACTTTGTCAATGAGGCGACATTTCAAGTTTTCTTACAATTAGAAAATATTTTTAGACATTAATATATATATATATATATATGTATATACAGATCTTACTTTGATAAAATGCGTAATGTAAATTTGCATACCTTTTTAGTTAATGAATTTAATTCTGTTCCCACAAATCATATTCTTGATTGTCGTAATTTGCGTTTAAAGCTATTTAAAAAATTTGCTACAGTGCGTTTAAAATTTAAAAATAGGCGTAAAATTGTATTATCAAATTGCAAATATTATGATAGTAAATCTATGGCGATCATTCTTTTAAATTTATCATTCTTTTAAATAAAATAAGTTTTATTTTGCGGTTTATTTCCTCTTATTATATTATTTATAATAAATTTTATTTTCGCGATATAGCGCAAATGTGCAATAAATAATATTGTTTTGTATTAAGTAACATGCAATAAATAAAATTATTCTGTAATAAATATGTAAAAGTTACATTATTTTGTACACAATATTTACTTATTACCATTTTTTTGTTTTTTTTGTCACAATTTTTGAGCATTTTTAGCATGAATACAAAATTTAGAAGATAATGCTGTTGAAAAACTGGAGGGAATAGCTAAAACATGGCGGACCAATCACAAGTGATACTCGTATGGCGCCACTCTGATTATAGGCTCTCTAGTTCTTACATATACTGATTATTGCGAAGTATATTACTAAGGCCTCGGTGGTATAATGACTAAGGCTGGAGTCCCATGAGGTGTATTTACCGCGTATCGCGTAACCGCGTAACCAATCAGAAGCGATTCGCTGTTGTGATTTCGCGTTTTACTGATTATTGATTGGTTACGCGGTTACGCGATACGCGGCAAATACGCTTCATGGGACTCCACCCTTAGGACGCTCGTACGGAATACAAGAGATCCGGATTCAAGTCCCGGCCGAGGTAATATTTTTCGCAATAAATTTATTTAAATTTTCAGCACGTTGTCGATTTAATTTAACTTGTGATATTATTGCAGTAGTTTAGGCTGCTTTCCTTTTAGAAGACACAAACCGACACAGTATAACACACTCAAACACAGTTTGCCACGCTTAAATGGAACGCGATATGTGCAGTGTGTGTATCGTGTGTACGAACTTTTAATACCTAACC
>NW_017300091.1:82333-82694 GCF_001594075.2 Trachymyrmex cornetzi | reverse complement strand
TGTCGATTGAGTTTGAACAAAATTGTAAATGGAAAGCGACGTGTGTCGATTTGTGTCAAGTGTGTCGACTGTGTCTCCTAAAAGGAAAGCAGCCTTAATTGCGTTAGATAAAGTCCGGAAAAATTTCGGCGCGCAGTTTGAATAACTACAAAAATATGATATATCTGCATGTACATATATAGGATAAAAAGATAATTCACTGGGAATTATTTAGACAAAAAAGATCTAGCTTTGACCGTCATAGGCCTGAATACGCTTATACTTAGGCTGTGTTCCAAAATTGTTTGTCAGCGCTGCGAGCATGTCGTCATAAGTGCATGCTACCAATAGTGTTCCAATTTCATAAGCATGCTTTTTATGC
>NW_017300091.1:81058-81366 GCF_001594075.2 Trachymyrmex cornetzi | reverse complement strand
CTGCCACAGCGTGCTACGATGATTTTTGGAACGGTGTTGGCAGTACTGCCAGCGCTGACAAACAATTTTGGAACACAGCCGTAGTGTTTAATTCTTGTCGGTCCGAATAAAAAAATCTTATTAGTGTGCAATGGTGTCATGTCATCCAATATCATCATGTCATGGCAATCATGGGCTATGTTCCAAAATTGTTTGTTAGCGCTGGCAGTATCGCCAACACCGTTCCAAAAATCATCGTAGCATGCTGTGGCAGTGCTGCGAGAGGGTAAAGACGTCATTAATGTTGTCGTCATTTCCTACTGCGGCTG
>NW_017300091.1:61378-80280 GCF_001594075.2 Trachymyrmex cornetzi | reverse complement strand
GCATAAAAAGCATGCTTATGAAATTGGAACACTATTGGTAGCATGCACTTATGACGACATGCTCGCAGCGCTGACAAACAATTTTGGAACACAGCCATGGTGTGAGTCTCGCGAGACAACTCGAGCGGGACGGACGTACGTCACGCCCGCTTCGGGTATTGCATCATCTCACCCATTTTTTGAAAAGCGTTTCCGGCTTCGACTGTGCATTGTGTTACATTATTTGTCTTGATTACATCATTATTTCGTCCCATTCACCGGTTTGAGATGACCGATGTATCATACTTTGATTACACGATTTATTTACGATTCTGGCCGAAATCGTCGTCATTTTTGCGGCGAGTGCCATCAATTTTGAAAAAGAAGAAGAAGGTGTCATGGTGTGCAGGCGTGTGAGCCACGAGATTAAGCACGAGCATAGTGAATCGAGCATGCTGAATGAATTATAAGTATTTGCACAATGCAGTTGCTACTATAAAATAGGAAGTATTTTTAAAGAATTTTGATTCTTTGAAAATATTTACTATTTTAAAGTAACAACTGCACTGTGCAAATACTTAATTCGTTCAGCATGCAAGCGTGTGAGCGAAATTTTATCTATATGTGTATGTATGTGTGTATGTATGTGCATGCATACATAACATACTAGAGACATCTATGATAATGCGGATATTAATAGAGACGTACTGGAGACGTATTGAAGACATACTCATACATCTCAGAATAACTACGGTATATCATTAGGAGCTCCCTACGAAGTTTACGGGATGAGAAACCAAGGACATAGTAAATTCTGAAGAAATACTCTGTACATCACAGACGCGTCTCGAATATCTTGACGACGTATTTAATATACGTTTGCGGTATCGTTCTAACGTTGTCAGAATGTAGATGGCTGTCTGGGAGTTAATATTTTTTAGTTTTATATACGTTACGTTTGGAACTTATAGTTTAAGTTTATTGAAAGAATGGATTAAATGTAGGAAAATTCAAATTAAATGTACAATTAAGATCACTTACCTCAAATATTGTTTAGATAATAATATTACACCACCATATGTTGAAAGGTTAAACAGATTTAGAATACAGCTTAAACATCATAGTTCGGTGTCTCGATATATAAAGGTCATGATTTCTCACAATAGGAAAATATTAAATTTAGAATTGCAGGATAATTCCAGAAGGAAGTATAGTACACAGACACGAATTTTTTTAGTCTTCAGAAATATTCAACGCAATCTACCGAATGATATTGTAATAAAGTTTTTCCAGAAAAAAAAAACAATCATTGAGACTACACTATTTTTGGAGGAACGAAAGTAAACGGGTATATAAAAAGATAAAATGGGTGTCTAAAAAACATAAACAACTTGAGCTTAATTAAATACCTTCCATACCATGCAGAGGATATTAATAGATCTAATACACAAAGTAATATTGCAGTCAATGTGTCTCCGCATGCCTTTTTAGATTATGAATCTATACCCTCAATGTTTAATATTAAGAATAAATGGTTTATAAATTTATCTTCAAGTATAATACCGAAAGAATTACAGTGTCTATGGCAACTAGGTAATAATTTTGCTTTACCACTGTAGAATAAGAGGCAAGTAGTAACGGAATTCATCAAAAATATTGAACATAATTTATATAAATTACCAACAGAAGTAAAAAATCAATTGAGGAACAAGATTATACCATTGTTCGACAAAATTAACGTTTTTAGTAACAATAACAAAAGAAGTTCTCTATATGGTATGCTCAAGGAAAGGATGAAAGTAGCGAAGCAATTTTTAAAAGAGAATCAAAATTTCATTCTTACTAAAGCTGATAAGGGTAACGTTACAGTGGCTCTAGACAAAAACAAGTATATAAACAGCATGAATGAAATACTCCAAGATACATCAACGTATACGGTTGTTAAAAAATCGCCCATGAATACGTTAAACAATGGATTGAGGAATATTCTGACGAAATGGAAGAGTTTGGGATACATCACGGATGGCACATATCGTTGGCTTAATACGAGTGATGGTTTATTACCTAGAGTGTATGGGATCCCAAAGGTGCACAAAACAGATTTTCCATTAAGGATGATAGTATCGTCGGTAGATAGTACAATATTCAATTTTGCGACGTTTTTACATAATATTATTGAGAAAAGTATTCCAAAATCAAACAGTAGAGTTAAGAATAGTTTTGAATTAGTTGACAAATTGAACAATAAAAGAATTAATAACGATAATATCGTTAGATGTTGAATCGTTATTTACCAATGTACTTATTGAACGTGTATTACAAAGCATAAAACATAGATGGACACATATCTCTAAAAATTGCAAAATTGATAAAAATGATTTTATTAAAGCTACTGATTTTATATATAATTCTACATATTTTATGTTTGACAATCAGATATATAAGCAAAAATTTGGTACAACGATGGGCTCCCCATTTACCTCCTATATTAGCTGACATAGTTATACAAGATCTCGAAGAAAAAATGTTAGAGGATTGTAATTTCGACATCCCCATATATTATAGATACGTAGACGACATTATCATGGCTATACCGGGTTCAAAAATTAAGGAAATACAAGAAAAATTTAACGCATACCACCCTAGGCTACAATTTACCGTTGAAATAGAATATAAGAATATGAATTTTTTAGATACCACAATAATTATAGATAACAATCAGATTAAGTCCGATTGGTACCATAAGCCGTTGTTCTTAGGGAGATATCTAAATTACAATTCTCAACACCAGTTGTCACAAAAGAAAGGTACTATTATAGGTATGGTGGACAGAATGTTCTTATTGTCACATCTTGAATTCCGTCAGAAAAATTTAGAACAAATTATTCGGATATTAATGATTATCCAATTAAGTACATTTTTGAAATCATAAACAATAGAATTAAGGAACTGACTATAAGAAAGAAATTAAAGTCGAGTAATATGAATATCGATAGATATGACACGGAGGAAAAAGCATGGTTCATGATCCCGTACATAGAATCGATCTCGGAAAATATGACAAATATAATTAAAGATAACAATATGAAAGTAGCAATTTATAGCCTGAACAAACTCATTTGCATGATCAAAGTGCAAAAAGATCCACTTCCATTAGTTTGTAACAAAAACGTTGTCTATAAAATAGTATGTAAAGATTGTGACGTATCCTACGTAGGACAAACATGCCAACAACTAGGATCTCAGAACACAGAAATGACATAAAAAGAAACAAAACTAATCAAACAGTAGTTGCGATGCATAGGAACATGAATAATCACGATTTCAATTGGGACAATGTTAAAATATTAGATAGAGAACGAAATTATAATAAAAGACTAATATCTGAGATGATAAATATTAAACAACAGAAGAATAGGATTAATTTGAACAAAGACACAGAATTATTGTGTCCGTCGTATTTTTATTTTTTAACCGAAGATAAAGAAGTCGAAAGATATTAGCGACATGTATTCTATTAGAATACTAAGAGAGACACCGCAGCATAAACATCAATTTTAATATACGAAAGATGCGAATGTTTTAAATGATTGACGAATGAGGTGGTGATATGTCTGAGAGTGATGATGAGTGTGGATTAATGTAACGGTATTCTCGAGGTGATTCGATACATTGGACTCCAGGTGATTATCTTTGAATAATGAGAGGTTAGTTCTCAATTAAATTTAAGGTCTAACATACCTATATCTTGAGGACCATTCAGCCTACCAACTGTTATGGAGTTCAGATGTGTGGAGTGACCAAGGGATGGATATAATTTTGAGGCTAATTAGTTTTTAAGAGGTCAAATCGTTGAAGAAGGCTAGAAATTAGTCGAAACGTTCGATGTTGAAGATTCGATGTATGAAAATTGTAAGAGCATATGATGGAAATTAAATAAGCGCATTAATTACACAGCGCAGATTCCTAAGCGCCTGGTTAAGTTTATATTTATATAGTTTTTTTAATATAGAGGAATCGAATTTGTGTTTTTTATTGTAGTAGTATTGTAGTAGTAATAGTAGTAATGAGGGTTTTTTTCGTGATATAGACAAAAAAACTGAGATTAGTGTGACACCAGTCGTTTAAAGTGATATTGAAGTACTTTCATATTTAGAAAATAAATCTAAAAAAATAGATATTCTTAATTTGTATCCACACATCAAATAAATTTTTTTTTATGTATAACACATCATTGCCATCATCAGCGCCAGTAGAGCTTTTTAGTTGTGGACAACAAATATTAATTCCACGTAGAAATCGATTATCAGACGAAATGTTCGAAAAACTTTTGTTCTTAAAAAATAAAGATTTATAAAAATATGAAATCGCGTATCCTAAATCGTTTTACTACCTAATATTTACTTAAAAACAAAATTATCTTAAAAATTATCTAGATAACATTTCTTTAAATTTTATCTTTTATCTGGATTAATGTAAAATTAATAATCTTTATCTTATCTAGGATACATTTTTGTGTGATTTATCTTATCTATATCTAGATAATTTTTAATTTGTATCCAAGCGCAACACTAGATACAAAATACATCCAATGTATCAAAAGTTTATATTGGAAACAAATCAGGGTTGATGGAGAGGAAACCAGCGCAGTTGAAATCTGCAGAGGCATCCAACTGGGATGTGTTCTCTCACCCCTTCTGTTTAACTTATACTCTGAGATTATTTTTCAAACGCTCGGGAACATTGAGAAGGGTATAAAGGTCAATGGAGAATGGCTGAATAACATTCGATATGCAGACGACGCAATGTTAATTGCAGACAACATAGACGATTTCGAACAACTTCTTAACGTGGTAGGACACAGTAAAGATATGGGATTAAACATCAATACTAAGAAAACAAAATTCATGGTTATTACCCGAGAACCGAATGTATTCAGAAACGTCAGCTTAACACTAGAAGTCACAGACCGATAGAGCGAGTGAGCAAGTTTAAATATCTAGGAACGTAACTGTGTGAAGATTGGACGTCAAAAACATAAGTAAAATGCCGAATAGAGACGTCTCGCATTCATAAAATTTAAAAAAGTCCTCACCAATACGGACTTCGATCTAAATCTAAGAATTAAATTCATTAGATGCTATATATGATCGGTGCTTGTATACGGAGTGGAGGGATGGTCACTGAAGATTTCCGAAATGAATAGACTGGAAAACTTTGAAATATGGGTCTATCGCAGAGTCCTTAAGATACCGTGGACGGCGAGGGCCACCAACGGAGATGTTTTGAGATGAATGGGCAAGGATCGGGAGATATTGATAAAAAGGAGAAAAACGACATATCTGGGACACATCATGCGCAATACAAAATATGAATTGCTACAGAGAATTATACCGGGAAAGATCGAAGGAAGAAGAGGAGTGGGACGTAAGAAGTTATCTTGGCTCCGTAATATAAGGCACACAGGACTGTGGACAGTGGAAGAACTGATACATACAGCGAGGAACGGAGGAAAGATGTAAAATGTGATCGCAAACATACATTAATGAATAAATATACGAAGAAGAGATATTTGAGGTAATCGATTAAAATGGGACACCCTATATATACACACAGAGTGAGGCAGTAATTCTGTCCACTTAAAATATTTCCGCTATTTTTTAGAAATATGAAATAATATATTTATTGAAGTTGTATAGCATCAAGAGAAGTACAATATACTACTAATAGTTTTTCTATGGGTGGAGGCGCTTCGGAGATTTCAAGGTCACCTTCATTTTTTTAAATAAAATTGTATGATTTTTTTTACATAACATGGTTCTTCTAATTATTCTGTATATAAAAATATTAAAGTAGTAATATAAAAAAAACCAATAATTTACGAGATATTTTATACTTTATTCTTATTTATTTAATACTTTATTCTGGTATATATTGACATAAAATGTTAAATAACTCGTAAACTATTAATTTTTTGATAATTGTACCTTAATATTTTTATATGCAGAATAATAAAATGAATCAATTGATGGAAAGAAAACATATATAGTTGCTTATTTAAAAAATTATCCTTTTTTTTAAAGAAACTATGTGTTTTCTTTCCATCAATTGATTTATTTTAGTATTCTGTTCATAAAAGTATAATATTAAGATACGATTATAAAAAAATTAATAGTTTACGAATTATTTAATATTTTATATCAATATATGCCAGAATAAAGTATCAAATATCTCGTAAACTATTGGTTTTTTGACATCACTACCTTAATACTTTTATATGCAGAATAATTAGAGGAATTATATTATGTAAAAAAAATCATACAATTTTATTTTAAAAAGTGGACGTGTCTTGAAATCTCCAAAGCGCCTTTACCTATAGAAAAACTATTAAGTAGTATATTGTACCCCTCTTCATGCTATACTTCAATAAATATATTATTTCATATCTTTAAAAACAGCAGAAATATTCTAAGTGGACAGAATTATACATACAGGGTGTCCGAAATTTTTTGCCAAACATTCTTGTGTATATGTATAGAGCGGACTAAACTGAGTCGAAAAGTCCTCTACCATTTTGCAATTTTTGAAATAGTTAATAGGGTATTAATTACTAAAAATCGCTGAACATTGATTCTCAATAATTTTTTACTCAAATATTATCAACTTTACAGAAAAACAATGAGAGACAAAAATTGTTTATTTTCTTCTGATAAATTTCTGAGAATTTTTTCAGAATTTTTTGTCAACTTTTTAGTACTGCATTTTCTTATTGGCAACTATTTTTACCAACATGAGAAAATACAGTATTAAAAAATTCTGAAAAAATTCTCAAAATTTTATGAGGAGAAAATAAACAATTTTTATCGCTTGCTGTTTTTTTGTAAAGTTGATAGCATTTGAGTAAAAAAATTATTGAAAACCAATATTCAGCGATATTTAGTGATTAATATCTATTCGCACTATTGCGAAAATTGCAAAATCGTAGAGAACTTTTCGATTCAGTTTTATCCGCTCTATGTACACAAGAGCGCTTGGTAAAAAATTTTGGGACACCCTGTATATGCACGCACACATACGCAAGCACGCACTCGTGCATCTTGATCAATTTTAATAAATGTATCTTACAATGGCTACGATTACACCGTGTACTTAGTCCGCGACCTATACGATAAGCATCCTTGTTTATAGATTAAACAAAGCCGCGTATCGTATAGGCCACGAACTAAGCGCACGGTGTAAATTAGGCCATTGTCTCAACTGTTTTTAATCTTAAAGCTTTGTGTGTATGAACTTTTATCTGAACATATTATCCTTTTTTCTTTATGTTATACTGTTAAAATAAGGTATATATATATATATATATATATAAGGCATAGTCTCATAAATTTTTAAACAAGAACAATAGGTTGTCGATTATGATTTATTTAAACGTTTAAACGTACACATACACTGGTCCCGATGTGTATGTTTATATAATTTAGTACTAATTTTTATAATTAATATTTTATATTTGATACTAATATTATATGTAATTTAATATTAATATTAATAAATTATTTAAATTTAATATTAATATTTTAAGAGACAACCAAAAGTTCTTGTATATCTTTATAAAATCTAAAATCGAAACGCAACCTCAACACTTTCGTCGATTGTGTCTCATATATATACGCATATATTTAGGAAATCTTAATTTAAGCGTACACTACATAAAAGGCCTGTTTGGTGGACACTCGCGAAAATAAGCCTGCACATATTCAAATTAAAATTGAATCGGTATGTATAATATACATATGCCATTTTGTAAAAAAATTATTCCATTGCTCTGCATAAGTAATATTATTTAGGGAGAATGTTTGAAATAATTTCAGTTAACATCATTGATACGGTATATTTTCGTACATTTCGGAGAATATTAAAAAACAAAATGAACCCGTTGACTACAGAATCAAATGACTTAAAGCCAAAATCTATTTTAAATATACAATGATTACATTTTAGATGCGTTCCGAATTACGCATGAAGCATATGAGGTATCATTTTATCCTTTTTTATTCTTCGGTGAACAATAAGGACAAATGATGCATCATGCGCTTTGTGCGTAATTCGGAACGCACCCATACTACACTATTAACTATCTATACACGGTACTCAAGCACTCAGTATGTATGCGCTTCTGCATACTATTTTGCAAATTGAATACATAATGTATCACATGCATATTGTACTATCCATTTTTACAGATTCAAATTTTTCTGAGGCTTTTCTTGATCTGTACGACCACTTCTTCGTAACTTGCGTAGCGAGCGCATACGTTGTTTAAGAGATAAACAAGTACATTTCCAAAATCTCTACCGTATAAATCTTTACATATCTCATGTGTTTCTAAAACAATTTTTGGATAGGTTTTAGTCGTTGCACAGTGGTCCTAATAATGTTGATTATGTGCAAGCAACGAATATATCGATAAAGCCACCACAAAGCAGGCCATAAAGTGCATTTTCATGTATTATAACTGTGTAGATACATATATTTTTATCTTACTATAGTATTAACTTTTTTATAATAAATAGCATAATAACATTAATGTTTCCTTATTACACGATGGTTCTTTGCTGAATATGTGCACACATTGGAACATATCATCAAATATAGCAAGCGTTATCGTTTGTTGAGGATATTGACGAAAGTTCGAAATTTCGCTTGCGCCTCTGGCATTTGTGCCAGTGTCTCCTCCATCATATTCCTTAATTTCGCTAGATCGGGCATTTTTTCACACGACTCGATATTTAACAGCTCCATGAAAAATTGTTCCCACGCAGCTCTCTTAGCGTACCTGTAATACAGAAAAGATGTGTAGCATTAACGTTTTTTCACGCGACATAAATATGGATCCCTTTTGGATTAATCATATATTTATTACTTGTATATACCTTGGTAATTTCGAGGCAATAAACCAACGGCCGCCCATATTTGACACTTTCATATAATTGCCAAACAGTAAACAATGACTGGTCGCCGCTAGACAATATAAATCAGTCTGATATGTCCATGGTCTTCCAGTTTGCATTTCGATACAAGTAAAATCTTCCGTTTTTATAACTTGCATAAACGTTGTATTTTCTGGGAATAGTTTCATGTCTATGCTACATCCGAAATCTATCAATTGTATAGTTGGCCTTACATCTTGCGTAGGTCTGTTGATTATAGAGCGATTATAGGAATATTCATAACTTAATGAATGATTTAGAATTAATCAATCCCTATTCTTGTAAAATTTATATTACTAATTTTAGGTAGGAAATTCCTTTTCTTTAAGAATGATAGTGCAATTATTGTCAATTATTGTCACACAAATTTTTGAAAATGATCATTAATAAAACTATTCTTAACTGTAACATATCTTATTTAACATTAAAAACAATTACATATAATGTTATTATTATTATTATTAAATAATCAATGATTATCATTTATCGAATAGAAAAAAGTTACTAAAAAAAAATAATACTAACAGTCGCATTAATAAAAAATTATCTGGCTTTATGTCCCCATGTATTATTTGGCATTTATGTAAGTACTCCACGATTTGAAGCATTTCAATTGTGAAGAAAATAGTTAAAGTTTCCATCAGAGGCTTGCCAGTGGCAAGTTTTATCTGATTTGTCACTTCTAATAACGTTCCAAATTTAGAATATTCTGAAACTAGTACACTTCCATTATTAGCCACATATGCCATCGTTACATCCATAAAACCGCGCAACTGAAAAAGAATATTACAATATCATGGAAGGAGAATTGATTTGTTGATAATAAAAGTAGTTTTTATTTAACAATATTTGTGCTATACTATACCATATGTGGATTTGTAAGACGTGTTTTTATTTCTCGTACGATATAGTATTCCCAAACCCAAGCAGGTTTTTGCGTTTTAAGAGCGACAGTCTCGCCTGTTTGCAAATTAACTGATTTATAAACTGTTCCATACATTCCTTTCCCAAGGCACTTTTCCAAATCATACGCTTCAGTGTCTGCATAATAGAGAGCATAAAATATAGATTAGTATAAAAAATAAAAGCTTGTAAATATATCTTATAATACGACATAAATCTGAATCCATGTAAATTGAACACTAACCGAGCGTAATCATGGTAGAAGGCACAAGCTTATTTAGATTGGTATCTATTCTTTTGTATCCATCTGCATGATGAGGTTGCGGAAATTTAATTTTTTTTAATAGGCCAGCTATTAAGTTTTTATCGAATGGATTTATATCTTTCGATGGAAGCTCGAAGCATTCTTCCTCCATTTGTTCCATAGGTTCATGCTCCTCGTACTCCATGGTGCTAACTTTTTCTGAATTATTCTCTTCATTAAGTTTTAAATTTATGGATTTTCTTAGATCGCAATTATTCTTTATTTCGGATGTAATTTGATCAACGTGCCGTTGTACTGTACGCGGACTTTGAGCATGCACTGCCTGGATCTGTGCATGCTGCCTTTGTTCATAAGGTTGATTCACAGATAATAGAGATTCGTTTGACTCCTCTTCTAGAACTTTATGTAGAATTATAAAGTTAAAACATTTTTATATTTTTCAATTAAATGAAAAGTTTGTGCAAAATATTTAACCATTTATTTAATTATAATTTGAACAAGTAGTTTTTCAGAAATTAAACCCAGTATCTGTCAGTCAATTTTTATTTTAACCATCTGCTAAAACGACTGTAATTAATTCATGACATTTTAAGGCTCTACTTAAGGTCTTAATAAATGTAAGAACCAAAAACATGTAAATACTGGCCTAAATCTTTTAAATATGTACAATTACGATGTAGAAATAGATTATATATATTATTAACGAAATTTTTGATACATACTTGTATCCACAGGTTGTTCTTTAAAAGGAATTACATCTTCTCTCGTTAATGCAAAAGTTAATCCAGTTGTTTTGGTGTAATTACTACTCCCTGAGCTGCTTGATACATATTCTCGTGTAGATTCTAATATCACGCTTAATTTATCATCGCCTTCGGCATTAGGTGCTTCTGCAACTCTATTTAACATAAATAAAACTTAAATGTTTCATCATATACTTCCGACAAATCAAAAACTGATTAATACATACGGTTGGGATACAGTATTCTGACTTGAAAATTGTGAATCATCTTTTATTCTGTATGATGGTTTAAAATGATTAATCATTGGTGTAGAGCTTGTTAATGGTGCATTAAAGGCTTCTGTAAAACATGTCTCATTAGCAGCTGAGAGAGGAGTTATACCCAAGCTTTCATCGATATAAAGATTATTCTCGTCTGGTTTGGGTATATTTTCTTCTAGCGAACTATTATAATCCACAACAATAGCATTCTCTTTGTCTTCCGCGCTTTCAAGATATTTGATATCTTTACGATTCATCCCAGGTGATTTAATGTATGGTAACTCAGATGGCATTCTGTATGGTTTGCTCGTTTCAATTTCAGGATCGGTATAAGGAGAGAAATGTAACTGTTTTTGTGATTCTATATTTTGCTGAGGCAGCATAGGTGCTTCCATTGGATATTGTTGATAGTCGATATCATTAGGTAACATGTTACCATAAATGGGATGCTGCATATGTTGCATGTGTTGCTGCACGTGTTGCGGTTGCTGAGAATGTAAAATATGTTGATTGTGTGGAGACTGATGATGATTATGTGTTGATTGATGATGATTGAGTGGAGACTGATGATGATTGTGTGAAGACTGATGATGATTGTGTGAAGACTGATGATGATTGTGTGGAGACTGATGGTGATGATTGTGCGGAGACTGGTGATGATGACTGTGCGAAGATTGGTGATGATGAATATGCGGTTGATGATGCGGCATTTGGTTATGAGGGGATTGTAAATGCTGCGGATGAGGAAGAGACTGATGATGCACAGCATGCATTTGCTGATGCAATGGAATCAACTGCTGATGGTGATGCTGATGTTGGGAATGGTGCTGCCGAGAATGTGGTTGCTGCACTTGATCATGATGCTGCTGTAATAAAAAATGTATATTACATTAGATCCTCATTAGATTTCAAATGGAAATATTTTATTAAAAAATGTATATTACATTAGATCCTCATTAGATTTCAAATGGAAATATTTTATTTTTATTATTTTTTAGGTTCTTGTTAAATATAAATGTATATACAAATCAAAAGCAACAGATTTGTATTTATACAATAAGTCCATCAATATCAAGTAAATTAATTATTAATTTTGCTCTTAATAATCAAAGTGATTAAAATTAACCCTAGCTCGCCACCATAGAGTACAACGTATCTTATGTGATTTTTTTTACATTGCTATAACTTTTTTGTAATATAATTTGAAGATCTGAATTGAGGTTCAAAAATATTTGAACTATCCATAGATACGATAAGCAAGGGTAATTTTTTTTGCTTCAATTGTTCTCAATGTGAGAGTGCACGAAAATTCAAAGGATACTTGGGATCCACATGTGGCTAGCTCGTAAGTTTTCAGCGTTCTTGGTATCTCTTTATTTTTTATTAAATATATGTTTACTGCGTTTCGGATAGTATAAAAGTAAATACATGAAAATGTAAAATTAAAAAGAATTATTTTAATATATAAATAATAGAAATTTTATAAATATAATAAATAGTAGAAATTTTATGTCAGCCTCTGTCAGTCTTAAGATCGCTTGGGCGGATGTATTGTTTCAAATCGAGTGTTGCATCATCCTCTAAACTAAATCCTAATAAATTTGATTATATATACTATAATATTTATCCAATCCTTTATCTACCATTTTATATTGTTCAAATAACAAAATTTTATTTTTCAGTTGTAAAATTGATATATAGATTTTTTTAAATGTCGATTTTTACAACAGTTCAAATAGTTCAAATAATTACACTTTTTTCAGCGATTGATATTTTTTAAACATACTATTTTTTTTGTCAAAAAAATTAACTAAAAACACGTCACGTTTTGTTGTTTAGTTTAAATTTAAAAATTTGAGAATTTTTTCAATTTAAAGTAGTCACTTTTTGCGAATTTTTTCAATAAAAATTTTTTTAACTATTGTAATTAATTGAAAATCAAATATTATTTATCAAATATTATTCATATTTATCTATTTTTGTTTTATTTTGAGGCATAAATTTCACGTTTTGAGCTAAAAAATATATATTCAGTTCAGAAATATAGCGTAACAAAGTTACAGCGTCCCATAGATCCTGGTCAAAAAGGAAACCAAAAATAACGATGGTGAGCTAAGGTTAAGATTACCTATTGATTCACTCACGTTTATACAAAATATTTAATATAAAAACAATATGAATACTTCATATATTTTTTCTATACCTGCATCTGATAATGATAACTATTTTGCAAACTGTGATTCCCATATACAACATGCTGATCCTGAGAATAACTATGATGCTGTGTATGATAACTTTGATGATTCTCTTGATCGTTATAAACCTGCACATTGTATCCTTGATGATGCTTATTACTAGACATTGCATGTTGAGTCATAGAGCTATCCATGTGTATATCAAACGGCAACTTATTCCTCGAATCTACCATTCTAGATGCAACGGGAGGACTACGAAAGCGCGAAGCATTAGCGGCTGCATCTGGAGATTGCCACAAACCTTGCACTACCGAAATAGCTTCCTTCGTGTTTACAGTAAGGCTCTGCCCAAGCAGATGTTCCTCAGTATCAACAGTCAACGATGAAGTGTGATGCTGGTGCATAAAGTTTGTCGATTGTAATGGTCGACTATTTCGTTGTACTTCAAGTCTCTCAACTTCAATTCTCTCGGTTTCTAATCTTTGTTCAACTTCCTGTCGTTGAGTCTCTAAAACCTGATTCCCGACATGGCTCTCGTATTGCTGCCTTTGCAACTCTTGTTCGGCTTGAAGTCTCTGCTGATTGATTTCAGCTTCTCTTCTTTGCTGATTGAGCTTCTGCTCTTCTTGTACGTGATACATGTTCTCATAATTGTTAAGCTGGGATTGGGATTCTTCACTAGTTTCACGTAAACAAATCATCGACATTTCATGTTTATTTCTCAGAAACTGCGCTCTTCTGTGTAAAATATTGTATTATATATCAATGTTTTTAGATACTGTAAATGGATATACGAGGGTCGTCTGAAAAGTTTTGAGCCTAACATAGAAGCAAGTAATTTTTTGGTTAAATTCAATTTTATTTTTCCACATAGTCTCCTTTTAAGTCGATACATTTTTTCCAGCGATGCTCCCACCCCTTTAATCCATTCAAATAATACTGAGTGTCTTGCTTTGCAAAATAGGCGTCTACGGATGCGATGACCTCCTCGTTCGATGAAAATTTCTGTCCTCCGAGCCAAACATACAGTCTAGGAAACAGAAAAAAGTCGCTGGGGGCCAGATTTAGTGAATACGGTGGATGGTCAATTAATTCGAACCGCAATTCGTGAATTTTTGGCATAGCGACCGTCGAAGTGTGAGACGGTGCATTATCTTGATGGAACAACACTTTCTTCTTTTTCAAATGCGGTCGTTTTTTCTCAATTTCTGCCTTCAGCTTGTCAAGCAATGATACGTAGTACGTCCCTGTTATTGTTTTACCTTTTTCAAGATAGTCGATCAACACAATTCCATGACTGTCCCAAAAAACAGTCGCCATCACCTTTCCCGCCGATAAAACTGTCTTCGCTTTCTTCGGAGCAGGTTCATCCTTCGCAGTCCACTGTTTTGATTGTTCTTTCGTTTCAGGAGTGAAGTGGTGGACCCAAGTTTCATCAACCGTTATTAATTGACGCAAAAAATCCGACTCGTTTCGCTTAAACCGCTCCAACAGGGCCTTAGAAATGTTCATTCGAATGCATTTTTGATCCAGAATGAGCAAGCGCGGCACCCAACGCGCGGTTAACTTACGGATGTCTAATTCTTCAGTCAATATATGACAAAGACGTTCTTTTGATATTCCAACAGCCTCTGCTATCTCCCTAATCTTAATATTCGACGGTTGTCCATTATCATTTGATGAATTTCTTTGATGTTATCGGTGGTGGTCACAGTTGTTGGCCGTCCCGAACGCTTATCATCAGCTAAGCTGGTACGATCACGTTTAAATTCAGCTACCCATCTTTTCACGGTGGCAAATGATGGGGCAGAGTCCCCGTAAACAGCGTCCAACTCGGCTTTAATTTGCGTAGACGTATTGCCTTTCAAATGCAAGAATTTAATTATAGCACGATATTCAATTTTTTCCATTTTTACAAAATGACGACATAAATGATCGTCAAACAAGAACTGAACGTCCAAAGTGACCACAATTGTCACAGATATAATATCTTTCGTAAATATCACGATTATAATACCAGAATGGCTTTGACGAGTAACGCCATCTTCATGATGAGGCTCAAAACTTTTCAGACGACCCTCCTGCATACACCAAATAATTTTATTATGTTTTATAAAAGAATGATACCTTTCCAAATAAAGTTGTGCTCTAATTTCTTCCATACTACGATCAACATTATCAGCATAAACTAATTCTTTGGGATAATGTGGTTTTTGTACAATATTTGAATCTATTGGCTCTGCTACATATACTGGCACTCTTAAACAGTCATGATATTTACTACCATCAAAAAAACGTATATGATTTGGAAATAATTTAATTTTCTCCATATTACTGTCATCATTCTGGTCCTCGTGAACTGAAAGTAAATAAGGAAATTCTCTTCACACATTACTTTCCTGCAATAACTGGCCGTTTTAATTTGACATATCTTATCATCGTTCTTACTCTTAAAACCCGCTTTTACAGTAGGAGCTATTAATGGACCTCTCTTGCTTCCACTATTCCATGGTCCAGGCTTGATGGTGTTTTCTTTATGTACCATATCCTCTATAGGTACATGATCTAATATGCTTGAACTTTTCATTTCTCCAGGCATATCATCCTAAGTTATAACATTTCATTACAAATTATTTTAAAAATACGATAAAGTATAATACACTAATAATATAGTATTCATACAAATATCTTACTTGATATATTTGTATTTTAGAATTGGGTTTTGTGTTCTGCATAGAAGACGAGATTTGGGGCACAGTTCCAGGATAATACTCGCGTACACGATGACCTGTTCGTATGCTGCCAACTCTTTTACCAGCTCTTATCGCTCTTAATGAACTGAAAGCCTGACGTTGTTCGAACAAGGAAACGTCGTTTCTTTCTTCGATACGTCCAAGTGTTTTGCGCGCCACAGCAAATTGAAAATTTCTGTCAAAAGATATTGTCCAATTTTATCACATATAAATAATTTTTATTCAATACATTTTATTATGTGAAAAGCAGTAATTCATACTGGTGAGCATGGCCTAATTCCTCGAATGGTTCTGCATGAACAGATAGTCCCATTAAGTAAACTTCATCCGCGCGTTTGTCGTCCTCAATTTGCTCTAATTCAAAAGCCCAAGCCCTGTACATGTCGGCTACTCTAGTCCCGATACCACTGCTGTGCAACAGCTGGTATAATTCCAAAGGATTCTTTTGCATACTTACCTAAAAATCAAGTCTTATTATAATACTTATAACATGATTATACTTACAAGATATTACTCACATAATTAATCCATAGACGTATGTATCTGCGATCTTGATGATATTTTACGTCTTTTTCAAATATCGCTAAACATTGTTGCAAGAGTCTCCCAATATGGGATTCATGTCCACTTTTCGGATAACTCTGTTCCACCCATAAAATGTACTCGTACCAATTCTCTAACGGATCATCTCCTTCGTAATTCTTAATTGCATCCTCATACATTCTAAATAAAAATATATTACATTTTTAACAACTTTACAAAATGGTTGTGTTCAACAAAAAAAGCAGCTTTCTTAATATTAGTTTTGTCCTTAGTTCCTCACTGGATGTAAATGTATAAACTAATTATTAAATTAAAGAATCTTACAATTCTTAATTGCAAAGCTACGTTTTTGCTGAACGTAGTCATTATTATATTTTCTACGTTAATTTATAATAGAATTAGCTAATATATGCAAGCGTCTTTGAATCTATAGGTTTAGAATACTCACTGCTTCTCCTGTAGCAACAACTGCTGTGCATCTACATCCTCCTGCGCCCTCAATGCAGTTCCCAATTGAGTAGCATTCCGTCCATATCTTAATGGCTGAATGTTCTCCTTGCAAAGAGCTATCACTGTTGCGGGATCCATTTCCAACTCTGTTGCCTTTATCACTCAGAGACTTCCTTATACACTAATAAAATAACAAAAAATTCCGTAATTAATGCAAACAATACCACAGAATATTTAGCGGAATTCCAATTAATCATATGATTATACATGTATAAAAATGTAAACATTCTTTACTTTACGATTGTCAATGGAACACCGGGGGACGCGCGATACGCTGGGGCAGGGATACAATGAGGTGACTGTTACTTCGTCGATGGGATTATTGTGGCATCTGGTTCACGGCACACACCAATCCTGGGGAAAGTCGCGGAACAGAGAGCTTGACACTCATTGATTTGACGTCAATGGCTGATGTTGACGTTGTGGGTATAACACGGGCGAAAGGAGTTCTCCAAGGGGGCCCGCGAAGGGAATTAAGATTTCGTGCTCACTCAAACCAGAGTCTAGGGAACGCGTATACACCCTCACTTATCGCAACTTGGCATAACAATCCCGCGATCTTGCCGGACCTTATATTCAAACGAAACTCTGCTCCAAAAATTTCAATAAGGACGCTATCGAGCCACGGATTAGGTTAAGTTTACGCTTTAACAACTCAAATAAGTAGAGGCAGGGAGTTCGCCAACAACGGTTTTAATTGTCTTCTCTCGGTTACGATCAACGATAGTATACTCAAACTCAATGCACTCGATGCCTCTCTTCCTCTCGTCTCGTCGCACCTCGTCCCACCGAGTCTCAACGTTGGTTCACGTTGGTTAGCGTTGGTACTTGGTTGTGTACCCCAGTGTATTGGCTACGTTGCGACGCCTCGCGCCGGCAAGGCAAAGGCAAGTGGCGGAATCTCGATCCGCGGGATCGAGCTGCGATCGACGTGCGCTTTCGACACTCGGACACTCTCGGGCGACCGCGAGGCGCGAGGTCCAACGCAATAGGTAGTTTCGATGGTCTCGATCGACAACGTGCTGCTCCGTAACGGCGAGAAATTTTTACAGATAGCACGGCCGTCCGCTGAGGGGCGACCCTTGCATAACGATTCTCCGAGAACAGCCCATCGGGACGAAACTGAGTACATCAGTGACTCTCAACCGGAGCGAGTAAATGGGAAACTGCTGACGTGCGATCTCGATTCCGCATTTTATTGTGACGCGCGAAACGGAACATCGTACAGACGTACACCGTTTTTGCGATCATTCATTCGTATTTCGTTCAGTAACGAATATACCTAAAATGCGTCGATCCGCATTTATGAACTCGTTCACATCAGTTCACGAGCTAATTAGATTCGGCGAAAATCTCTTAAATTATACTGTTTCCGTTAATCGATTTCGATTTCTACTTTTGAATCCCCTCTATCCCCCTCTCTTATCTCCCTCTCAACCCCTCTCTCTGTCTCACTCCCCCCTCCCTCTCCGCAATTAATGGACGCGTTTAAATATAACCTCAAATATCGCATCAATCAGGAGACGCAGTAGCGGCTCCCGTCTAGAGTCATGGTGCAGTCCCATGAAGCGTATTTGCCACGTATCGCGTAACCGCGTAACCAATCAGAAGCAATCCGCCTTTTCCACTACGCATAAATAGATCTCCTAGGGCGGAATTCATAGTCAGAACTTATTCTTAAGACCGCCTTAAGTACGGTCTTAAGATGTCCTCTAGATTCATAGTCGAAAAATAAGACGGTACTTGAGTAAAATCTCAAGT
>NW_017300091.1:55359-56473 GCF_001594075.2 Trachymyrmex cornetzi | reverse complement strand
AAAATTAACAACTTACAGAAATAAATTTATGGATCCTAGGGATTTTCTAGAAATGCCAACATTCGTCCGCCATTTTTTATGGATTTTGTCCGGTAACCCCGGCTTCATGCGGCGTATATTTCGTGACTATGAAATGTTACGATTTCAAGATGATCTTAATTGAATAAGACAGTCTTGACCGAGACGGTCTTAAGCGCTGCCTTGAGCTCCGACTATGAATACCGCCCCTACTGTCCCATGGTGCGTAAAAGGTAGCCTGCGTACCCCGAAAACCAATCATCTTTCTATATTCTCCCAGTGTTCTATGATGGAAAGCCAAAAACCGAAATTCATTGGTCACGCTATTTATAAAAACGCATCATGGGACACGAGGGATAACAAATTTGCGTACTGTTCGCACACATTTCTACAGATAGTCGTATTAACTTCTATAGGACTTGTTCCGAGAGACAGATGTCAATTAAAGAAAAATCTGTTCTGACTATACATTTATATCGCCATAAATATGAATTCAAATGATTTATTGTTTTATATTTGTGCACTTCGTCAGCAAATGTATTCGAACACTGTTGATGGTTCAGCTGTACATTTAAAATTGCGAAAATTAATAGCTATTTGGTTATTAATAAAAAAAAGCGAAATCCACGACCAGCTGAACGTAAATTTTGGGTTCATCCAATATTTTCTTATGAAAATCGATTACTTCAAGGAACAAGTGATAATCTTGTAAAAGAATTACAATTCCACAATGACAATCAATTTTTTAATTACTTTCGTATGAACTGAAATGTATAAAGAATTGTTAAATTTGGTGGAACCATTTATAGCGAAGCAGGAATGTATTCGAATGCCAATACCTGCAAACACACGTTTGGAAATTTGTTTGCGCTATTTAGCTTCTGGTGATAATATGAAATCACTTTCTTATGCATATCGAGTTGGACCATCGACATCTAAATGGACCGCTGATGGCAATGGTGGGGGTAGAAAGACGTTTAGAGTGAGAGGCAGGAATAATAAGATCGTTCTTTCTCTGTTTACTGTTGTTTCTACTAGCCTGATTGGTTGTTGGATTAACAACAACCAATCAGGCTTCAGTAAACAGAGAAAGAAC
>NW_017300091.1:53323-54745 GCF_001594075.2 Trachymyrmex cornetzi | reverse complement strand
CGTTTGTTTATAATTATTGTATAATTTGTGTCTATGCTTATAATACTCGTTTGTTATCGATTAATACATATTATCTGGCTCATAGCATTTCTATTATATTAATTATTATTAATATTTTATATTTAACTATTAATATTATTAATATTACAATTAAATTATTACATAAGTATAAACATGGGAGGATTCCGTTTGCCTACAGTTCTGATTGTACACACCACTCATATCAACTGTGCCTAGTAATTTTTTACTGTTTTGCCAATCAGATTATTTTATTTTTAAATTGGCCAATCAGCGATACATGTGTGCAATATGCGATGTGTGCAAACGAAACCCTCCCTATTCATTATTTTTAAAATTTTTGCTGATATAAACAGACCATAAATTGAACCTAAGAACGATTTAATTATGGAATTAACTTAAATTTGATGAAGTGAAGAGAGATTACATTGACTTATATGAATACACACATACATTGATAATATCGCGTTATACGCCAAAAGTAGAATTCGTACCTGCTTTTGGCGTAAAACGCGAAACTAATAGCGTTTTCGATTGGGCAAAAGTTAGTGCGCACCAGTGCGCACTCAGTTCACACCAACACTGAACGAGTTCCATGGGTTGCACTGAATAGTGCAAGTTGAAAAGAATACGCCAAGATTTTCAGTGCTAAAGCTGAAACTCATTTTTGTTCACTTTGAAGCAATGTTCAACAAAATGTTACAAAACCACAGTAAAAGATATTAAGAGTAGGGACAAGACCCCGTTTTCAATTCAATTGCACAGATTTGCTTGTCCCTGTGTATATCCTGAACTGTGATAAAACGTGCACTGAACTGGCACCGTCAAAATATCTCGTGCCACTTAGTGCGCACTGAGTGCGCACTACGCGAGTGTCGTGCGATCAAATGAACACGTGACACTAGCCAAGTGCGCATTGGCATTGCCAATCGAACACGCTCTTGACACTGAGTGCAGCCAGTGCACCCCAATCGAAAACGCTATGAAAGTGACAAAAATAGAACGACACTTGTGTCGACTTGTGTCATCAAATGGAAAGCACCCAGTGTCAGGCTGGAGTCCCATGAGGTGTATTTACCGCGTATCGCGTAACCGCGTAACCAATCAGAAGCGATCCGCTGTTGTGATTTCGTGTTTTACTGATTATTAATTGGTTACGCGGTTACGCAATACGCGGCAAATACGCTTCATGGGACTCCACCCTTATATTTGGCATGATTTGAATTGTTATATAATATTTTACAGTTTACAGATTTTCATCTGACCTACTCTTTTTAATGTCACTGTGAACGAGTATAATTCTGGCTGGCCGATTTCTGGCTGGCTTAGCCACTTACTAATTCACGACGTCGACTACAGCGTAAGAGCTAACCTAATCAGACCCACGTCCTGTTTAAAGGCCCG
>NW_017300091.1:52915-53189 GCF_001594075.2 Trachymyrmex cornetzi | reverse complement strand
CAGCCATATTGCTTTTTGCACTTTGGACAGATTTCTGATTGGCTGACAAAATTGGTTACTGCGCATCCTTCTACTTGGTTCACCTGTCTTATTACATCATAGTTACACTGTGTCTGACTGTGTCCCTTGCTGGAAAGCACCCATTATAAGACATCTTATTTGACATATATATATATATAAGAAATAAGGCGGTCTTGGCCAAGCCGTATTCGAGGTGGACTTATAGCGTATTTCACTGGTTGCACTGGTGCGCACTCAGTGCACATTAAGGCTG
>NW_017300091.1:52206-52421 GCF_001594075.2 Trachymyrmex cornetzi | reverse complement strand
TTTTTAAGATTAGAATAGTGTACAACAGCCTTAATGTGCACTGAGTGCGCACCAGTGCAACCAGTGAAATACGCTATTAAGCAAAATTGGTAAATGTTAAGGAACCTCGTTCACCTTACATTTTGATAAAAATACACTGAATCGATGCGTTTTCGCGTAAAAATAAAAATTTGATAATGAAAAAATGTCGTTCTGTCCTGCGAACTGAGATATTA
>NW_017300091.1:47437-51758 GCF_001594075.2 Trachymyrmex cornetzi | reverse complement strand
ATGTTAAGAAGATCTCGTTCACTTCAAATTTTGATAAAAATACACTGAATCAATGTGTTTTCGCGTAAAAATAAAGATTTGACAAGAAAAAAGTGTCGCGCTGCTCCGCGAATCGAAATATATTATTAAAATTGACCACTATTTAGGTTAGAAAATCTGTCACAGCAGTGGTTCATTATTTTAAAAACACAAATTCACTGCTTTAAAAATACAAATTATTTTCTTATATTGCTTTTAAAGCAGTGAATTTGTGTTTTAAAAATAATGAACCACTGCTGTGACAGATTTTCTAACCTAAATAGTGGTCAATTTTAATAATATATTTCGATTCGCGGAGCAGCGCGACACTTTTTTCTTGTCAAATCTTTATTTTTACGCGAAAACACATTGATTCAGTGTATTTTTATCAAAATTTGAAGTGAACGAGATCTTCTTAACATTAATTAGCACCTGCAATACTCCAAGAAGTTAAACTACAGGCAAGAGACGAACAAGACAGTTCTATAAAATCCGCTTTCAATTCTGAAAATTTCATTGAAATTAATTCCCGTTTTGGAACAGCATTTCAGAAAAAATTCAATTCAATTTCAGCGATTTTTTGTTGAAAAATTCATTTTCAGCAAAATTTGAGTAAAATTTCAGAGAAATTTAAAAAAAAGTTTTCGAAAAGTTTCTACAGAAGTTCAGAGAAATTTCAGTTCAATTTTAGCGATTTTTCAGTATGTCAGCTGAAAAATTAACTTTCAGTGAAATTTCAATAAATTTTTAATCAACAATTTCGCTAAAATGTTCCAAACATGGAATAATTTCAGCGAAATTTTTTCACCAGGGAACGCACTTCAAGTCGGAATACATAATCACAGCCTAATCATACATAAGATAATATAATAACACATTTCGTAAAGTTATACTTCTCAAATGCAGTGTCTCTATTGGAGAACCCAACGGAAATATTACGGAAACAACCGAATATCAAATAAGTTCAATCTTAAGATCATCTTCGTCAAGCAACCTTAAATCAAACAAGAATTACTTAAGGAAGAACTTCTTCTCGAAGATCGTCTTATTTCGTGACTATGAATTGTTACGCTCTCAAGACGATCTTAATTGAATAAGACAATCTTGACCAAGACGACCTCAAGTGCTGCCTTGAGCTTTGACTATGAATACCGGCCTAGGACTCTACTCCCGTCAAGTATATTTCTGTAGTACATAATAGGTTTGTTCATGATAAAAATACAAGGGTATGCTCATCAATTGTCTAAAACTCGTTCAGCTTGCGCATGTCCTTGCCTACGTCATATTCGGGTACGCGTTGATTGGTCGGTTCTGATTCGGGTGCAATCGGAGGTTATCGGTCGTAATTTATCATGGTGTCCATGGCGTAGTGCACGTTGTCATCGGTAGAAGTTAATGTTAAAAATATTTTCACGATGACCTGCATAGTGAAAGGATGCGGCAATTATACGAAAAAAACAAAAAAAACTGAGGGAAGTAAAATTAAATATTTTACCTTTCCAAAACAATCTGAAATTGCTGAACAGTGGCGTAAACCACTCGTTGTGACGTAAGCAAGGACAAAAATCTGATTGGTCATGCGCATGAGCATACCCTTGTCTTTTTATCATGGGTTTGTTCTTCTTAATACACGAGAAGTGTAAGGCTAAGTTTCCACTGAGCGCGTCGCGCGTCGCGTCGTCGAAGGAGAGAAAGAGAGAGGTTGTGTATTTATATAATCTTATCTCTTTCTCTCTTTCATCACGCGACGCGTGACGTGCTCAGTGGAAACGTACCATAAAGTGTATGTACACCATACACTTTTACACTCCACTTTTTGGGAGGGTGGAAATGTCGTGTAAAGGGGGGTGATCCCGATTGATCACGGCTCGATTGGACACCACCAATCACAGCGACCGGTGCTTAGGAGCTTTGTAGTCTCAAGCGCTGTGAGTGGCTCGTGTCCAATTGAGCCGTGTTCAACTGCCACCCTGATACGACCTATTTAAAATATAAAATATAAAATAAGTTCCAGAAACTTATTTTAAATATAAAATCGTAGGAGTCGATAAAAGAGTACGACTTATTCGAAATAATAAATATAAAATAAGTTCCAAAACTTATTTAAAATATCGAATAAGAAATAGGTCAGAAGAAGTTGTTTAAAATAATAAATACTAAATGACTTCCTAATTTCTCCTTTATTTAAAATATATATATTTTAAATAAATTTATTGAAATGTTGTTTATGTTTAGAGTTGGTGAAAAAGTGAAAAACTTTTAAAAATTTATTGACTAAATAATAATTTTATGACTAAAATAATTTAATTATTAATTAATAATTAATTAATAACTAATAATTATTAATTATTATTTATTATTATTATTTATTTCTTATTAATTATTAATTTGTTAATTAAATTAATTTATTGACTAAATAATAATTTATTGCATTTCTCGTAATTCGACGTTCCATTCAAAAGAAGAACTACTAATCAAAATGCAAATCATTGGCAACCTAACCTATTAGTGTAACGTTACACTAAGGCACTATAAACGTGAGTATTCGCATCCGCCATTTTTACTCCTTTTCTCACTCTCTTGCTTCTTTTCTCACTCCAATTCCTTACTCTCTCCCCATTCCGCCGCTAAACTAAGAAGCTTAAAGAGAGAAGAGAGAAGGTTGAAGAGAGAACAAACAGTGGAGAAAGGAGTAAAAATGGTGGACGCGAATACCTACGTTCTAGTGTTCTAGTTACACCTATTTACACCACTTCTCAGACACGTGTAAAACCAGTGTAAAATACGTCATTAAAGTGTATTACACTTTCAAGACAAACAGCGTGTAATCATACACCTTAATGTCACTTCCGATAAGAACACTAAAGTGTAAACTTTACATTAAAGTATACAAAGTGTAAGCAAAAAGAACAAACCTAATATAATACTATGTCATAATCATGAAAAAGACGCTACAGCGTATCCTTTATAGGAATAAACTCGCTTATATAATAATTATTAAAAATTATTGTTTTGTTTAAACAAATTGGTGTTATTAAAAATTGCATATATTGGGGAAGAATATAGATTTTTACAATTAAAATGAGATAATAATCAGGTTTGTTCTTCTTAATACACGAGAAGTGTAAAGTATACGTACACCATACACTTTTACATTCCAATTTTTGGGAGGGGAGGAAATGTCGTGTAAAGTGTAGGCTTTTTAAGAAGAACGCCAAAGTGTACACGCACCAGCAGAAATAAGGTTTGTTTTTTTTCTCTGCACTGCTTGGACTAGTTCAAGAAGTGTACACTACATCGTTCTTTTTGTGTACACTGTAACGAAATGACGTCATGTACTCTGTTCTTTTTCGAGGTGTAGCGATACTCAGTGCAAGAGTTCACTGTACTGCTTGTATCAGGGATTAAGCAAGTGTGAATAACGAGCCGTCCAATCAGAGCTTTGGGATATAAGTTCGATATTATATCCCAGAGCTCTGATTGGACGGCTCGTTTTTCCCTGTTGCCTGTGCCTATCGCCTGTGCTGTTGTGTTTCCAACTTAACGGTATAGTGACATATGGCAGCCCGTATTTGAGGATTTTTAACCTTTTTCTTAGTTTTCAATTTTGTACGTGCCAAGCTAAGAGAGTTCATCGACGATAATTTTTAATTAAATTAATAGCATAGTGTTAAATATTAACAGAGACTACAATAAAAATCGAACAAGAAAATGGCTAAGTACATAAACAAAATAATTATATTAATAAATCATTCATAAATCTCGGTTACCTGGATTATGCTCCAAAATGTTGCTTTCGAAGAAAATTTTATTAAAAAGTTATACTCAGCGAGAAATGATAATGGAATCGAATTGACGCTATAATCATCAAATCAATGTCGATTCGAAGGGTTCTATTATCATTTTTCACTAGGTACAGTAACATAAACTACAGCTTTTTAGTAAAATTTTCTTCAAAAGCAACGTTTTGAAATCCAAATATATATTGCCCAGATATATATAATATTAAATATTTTGTATGCTGTTTTGCCCTATTTATTTAGGAAATCATACAAATAATAAATCATTTATTATAAGTCATAATCATAATATTTACTGTAACCGTACTCGCGAGCAACGGCACAACTTCGTCGCGTGTTCTCGGTACTCAAAGTACGCAAAAGTATCTTCTCTCCCTCGGTAGCAGAATTTTGCGACAGCCAGGCGGTTCTTCGGCCAGAATTGTAATTCTTATTACTAAGTTGGGCGCCAGGCACAAGAGAGCGTGCCACTCTTTTCGAAAGCTCCTCACTTCTGCCTGTAA
>NW_017300091.1:38488-39988 GCF_001594075.2 Trachymyrmex cornetzi | reverse complement strand
TTATATTAAGTTTTAATACAATTTTAAATTACACTTTACTATGTCTTGTATTTTCGATGGACTCTCACAACATGATTCCGACTTAACTTTTACTATGATAATACTAATTTTTATCACATAAATAAAGTAATTATTTTGTCAAGCCATATTCTAACATGAAAACTAATTAATTTTCTCTTCATAAAGTTCTGAGAATTTTTTCAGAATTTTTTATCAACTTTTTAGTACTGCATTTTCTTATTTTTACCAACATAAGAAAATACGGTATCTGGAGACACTGGTAGTGTCTCGGCGCTAAGTCAAGCGCAGCGACACTGCCGTGGCTACTTTACGCGAATCTGTCAAGATTTCCAGACGGTGATTATGGGATCTTAATAACGGCTGTCCCGATCGAGTTCTAAGTGTGCTCAATCTTCGATTGCATCCGCTCGGAATATATAATGAAAGTGTTTTTGTTTTTTCTCTACGTGCTCTACGAGCGGAGATATTGCGATGCAAAATGATGCAAAATACGAACTTGAAACTTTTATTTAAGACAAATTAGGTCAAAACGTAGTTCAAATTTTAAACAAAATAAGATAAATAAAAGGCATTAAACTACGAACGCAAGATGTAAGCAGCGAATAAATATATATTTAAAAAGTTAATATACATATAATAGACGTTTCGGTCTTAAATCAGACCATCTTCAGTAATAAAACGAAATGAGAGTTATAAATAAATATTAATATTCGCAAACATAAGTCAATAAGAAATAAACGATAGTCAACGCACAATACAATTTTTTTGATGTGAAGAATTCTTAAAAAACATCTCCAATGTTTGAAGGCACAGATTCGCAGCGAGTCAAAAATGTATGCATCATACTGTTCTTGACTTTTATTGTATACTCTTCAATTTTTCCATTTCCTGTATCTGCTTCGCAAACTATTGTTAACACAGTTTGACGTATTGATGTACTATCCACTTAACTAACTACATTTTTGACTCGCTGCGAATCTGCGCCTTCAAACATTGGAGATGTTTTTTAAGAATTCTTCACATCAAAAAAATTGTATTGTGCGTTGACTATCGTTTATTTCTTATTGACTTATGTTTGCGAATATTAATATTTATTTATAACTCTCATTTCGTTTTATTACTGAAGATGGTCTGATTTAAGACCGAAACGTCTATTATATATGTATATTAACTTTTTAAATATATATTTATTCGCTGCTTAGTGTGCACTCTGCACACAATATAATGATGTACCTTTCAATAAGGCGAAATCTATGAACCATCATGCTTCAAATTCTCCTAATTTTCAATGCGAAGTTCACAACTCCCTTCTTTTTGCACCAAATGGCAGATACCCTAACCTCCCCCCCAGGGGTCTGGCTATCCCGCTGTACCACCTTCTTCTTCTTCCACTCTATCTCCCTCCTCGGATTCTAATTCAAACGAAGTTCCCCAAATTATCCATTGGATTATTTCTTTCTTGTTAAAAATACTCAACGC
>NW_017300091.1:30988-38467 GCF_001594075.2 Trachymyrmex cornetzi | reverse complement strand
TTTCAATATTCGGTCCTGATTTTCACAACAGCCTTACTTTTCTACAAAATTTCTTAAATAGGAATGCCTAATTTACATTCAGTCAAGATAGCATATTGGAATTGCCGCTGCGCTATGGGAAAGAAGGGCGATATCGAAAGGTTGGCTTCAACCCTCGACATACTATTCCTCGCGGAAACATGTGTGGGCGCTACTCAGGAATTTCGACTGCGTGGGTTCGACTGCCTTTGTGTCGACTCTAATGGGACCAACATCAGAGGCATGATGGTCCTCATACGCAATCCGATTACTTATTCAACCATTAATCTGTCCTCGATCCTCGACGATTCTTTTGAGGCCTTAGGCATTGTTCTTACCCTTAACAATTCCTCCCTATTTCTTATTGGTGCCTACAGGCACCCGAATAGACCAGTCTCTCCTACTGTTATTTCTTCTATTACCTCTTTCTTATCTAATCACGACCACTCCATACTACTTGGCGATCTTAACGCACACCACCCGATGTGGGGTGGCTCGCGTACCAGCCCAGCTGGGGGTGTGCTGGGTCGATGTATCGAGGACTCTCATCTTGTGATTCTTAACCCCCCTTCCTCTCCAACTTTCATCTCTTTTCCTCCCCCTCATTCTTCCACTCTGGACTTAGCTATTGCCTTTCCGCGTATCTCTCCTCTGTGCGACACCCTTATTCTGCCAGATTTATTAGGCAGTGACCATTTCCCGATCATGGTTCAGGTCAATTGTCTGGTGCGCACTTCTACCGTTTTTTCGTATAAAGTTAAACTCTCTAAAGACTAGCGAGACGATATGGAATTCTATTTACATAACAACGCAAACTCTATCTCTCAAGATGTTAGAGACATTAATCCTGACGACCCTGTCTCTCAATACAATACTTTTATGAGTCTCATCTCACGTAGCTATGAACGTTTTTCTCCCTCTAAACCTCCTCCTTCTACTAAAACCTCTCGAGCACCTTTTACTAAGAAGGGTCCCCCTCCCACACCTTGGTGGACACCGGATTGCACTACGGCAGTAAGACGACGCAGTAACGCCCTCAAAACCTATAAGCAGTCTCCTACATGGGACAATTATGTCTTCTATCGGTCGGTTGTCTCACAAACCAGTAAAATCCTCCGCAGGGCTAAGCGTGTTAGTTGGAGAAAGTTCTGCTGTTCTCTCGATTGTAAGACTCCTACCGCGGATATTTGGCGGATGCTTAAGCGTTTTCGCAATCGTCACCTTATTCCGGCCAACTCCTCTGCTATGAACAAGAATGCAGATCTCTCTCCCGTTATTACAAATGCTATTAACCGACTCTGTCCTCCTTTCTGTCCCCCGTCTTCCCTAGTCTCCTCCTCACCATTTTCTGGTAACTTAGCCTGGCTCGACGCTCCGTTTACTTTTAATGAGCTCCAATCTGCTCTACACTCGGTCAAACCCTCCTCCAGCCCTGGCCTCGATAGGATAGATTATAGTATTATAAAAGCGTTCCCTAAAGAGCTTCTATCCACTTTACTTTATATCTTTAACAATCTTTTCCGCTGCTCTATTTTTCCTTCTCAATGGTTCCATTCTTTAATCTACCTCATCCCTAAGCCTAATAATAAGGGTATTCGTCCTATCTCTCTCACTTCTTGCCTTCTTAAGATTATGGAGAGGATGATTTTGGGCCGCCTATATTGGCTAATAGAATCCCCACAGTCTGAATTACTCCCTGAGAATCAATTCGGCTTTAGGAAGTTTCGTTCATGCCAGGACAATCTCACCGCTTTGACCGCCAGTGTACATCTTGGGTTTCTTCCTAGACAAGAGGCTATTGCGATATTTATAGATATTAAATCGGCTTTTGATAACGTCCTTCCGCATATCCTTTTACATGATCTCTACAACTTACAATTTCCTTCTCTTCTGGTATCTTTCATTTCCAACCTCATTTCCCATCGTACGGTCCAGTTCGTTATGCTGGATTCACACTGCATCCGATTTGTATCGTACGACGCTCCGCAACCAATCGGAAAACTATAACGTCCTTCCGCATATCCTTTTACATGATCTCTGTAACTTACAATTTCCTCCTCTTCTGGTATCTTTCATCTCTAACCTTATTTCCCATCGTACGGTCCAGTTCGTTTGTCAAGGCTCTATTTCGGCGCCTAGATCTTCATATAAAGGCACCCTTCAAGGCTCCATACTCAGCCCCACGCTCTTCAATTTATACTTAAGAAACGTAAATGATGCACTCCATCCAGATACAGAACTTCTTCAATCCGTTGACGATATTGTCATCTTCTCAACTCACAAAGATACTAGATCAGCTATCCTATCTGTCCAAACATCTCTTCAAGCAATGGAATTGTTTTTGCAAGAGCGCGGCCTTGAGATCTCTCTCCCTAAAACACAACTTATAATATTCTCGAACAAAAGATCTCCACCTCTCGCTAATTCTTCGATTTCTCTTCAAAACCAATATATCGTCCCTTCTTCTTCTGTTCGTTTCCTTGGGGTGCTTCTCGATCCTAAGTTATCTGGCAAGACTCATATGACATACACTATCAACAAAGGCAAGCGCATACTTCAGATCATTCAGGCACTTAGAGGTATCTGGTGGGGGGCCCACCCTCACATGTTACTTACCATCTACAAAGCTATGCTTAGAGCGTCTATCGAATACTCTGCACATATCTTTGGCTGAGACGATTGAACTCACCCTATCTCACCGCATCCGTCTCCTTACATCACGTTATTTTCTCAAAATTTCTTTTGTCAATGGCCACATTGTTATTAATAAATTACTCCTCTGCGATACCGCCATTGGCTCTCTCATAAAACCAACTATTTACACGCCCATTTCCCAGCCGATCTCATCTTTTATCGTATTTGGACTTCTTATCATTCAACTATTGATTGCTCCTTTACTTTACCCAACTTTCGTTCCTCTGTACAATCCACTTCTATTTCTCTCTCTTACGCTTCCCTCTCTCTTACTCCCACTGATATCTCTAATTTCTGGTCCATTCCAGATGCCCAATCCTTCTTTAACCATGAATTTCAGCATCTTACCGCGGACTCGGTGTTGTTTTACACTGATGGATCTAAGGCGGATCATAGTGTGCATGTTGGTGCGGCGGTCTTCTCCCCGCAGTTGAATGCTGAGCTCATGCTCAAGCTTCCACCTTTCACCTCCGTCTTCTCCGCTGAAGTCTATGCTATTTATACCGCTATTACTATATCTATCGATCTTAAACTTCCTAAAGCTTCCATCATCACCGACTCCAAAAGCGTTCTGGAAGCCGCCAAAGGCTATCGCAATTCTACAAATAACTATCTTATTCCCCTCATTAAATCTGCACTGGAAGAAGCCGAGACTTCAAGAACGGATATTAGATTTATATGAATCCCCTCGCATCGAGGTATCGAGGGCAACGAAAAGGCAGATCAGCTAGATAAGCGCGCTATTCGACACGGTATAGAACGAAATTTCAAAGTTCCTTACTCGGACCTTTGCGCGGTTATTAAAATGAATATCTTTAATAATTTTTATCACCAATTGGAATCTCAGGCAGACATCAAAGCTCCTTTTACTTTTCAAAAATATTTAACAAATCCTCCAAAACCTTGTACTTTCGCATGAAGGTCTCCAGGGAAACCACCGTCATGATCAATCGCCTGCGCTCCGATCATTACAATTAAAATCATAGCTTACATCGGAAAAATTTAGTCGACGACCCCTCTTGTCCTTGCGGTTCTCCAAAACAGGACATTTTGCATATGATTTATGACTGTCCCGACGCTTATGAAGGTGCGCGCTTTTTAAGGCGTGCCATCGACGGAGTCGCCTCAACTGGCGACAGACTAACTAAATTTGCTCTTGCTATCTCTAAACCGTCTGAATGCATATGCAGACTCATTCTTAATTTTAGTAAGCTATGTTGCAGGCAATTTTAGACGTTAAACTTTCGCGCCTCCTTGTGACCTGTGCAGGCGTCCAGCCCTGCCCCCGCTCTTGCCTCCCCCCTGCTATCCTAGCGAAGCTCTGCTCCGCTTTTCATGAGGCTCACTTTCGCGAGGTTCCGGCGCGTCATCCCGTTATCATCTGTTTTACGTCTTTCTTAACTATTCGTATACTCCTTTTTCTATTGTTTTTATTTTTTGGACGTGATCTGGCCGTATCGTCCTCCTATTACTGCCTGGAGGCGGGAGCTATTAAACAAAGAAAAAGAAGAAGACATCGATGACATAGTAGAGGACACGTAAGTGATTTTCTGCTTCTACATTTGCACGAAATGAATGAATCTGGCAAAATAATAATGTATCGCTTTACTTCGTGGACCGAAATCGTTAAAGTTGATCACTATTCTGGTTAGGAAACATATCCGTCATATCGATGGCATATAATAAATTATACAGCAGAGTATTTGTTTGGTTAAATATTTGTCTGTAAAGCAGAATTGATTTCCTTTATGCCATCGATGCAACAGATCTCTGGATATTTATCAACTTTAATTATAACAATAATAATTAATAACTCGGTTCGCGGTAGTGCAAAAATGCGTCGAATGATTTTATCAACCTCGAGGAGGTTCGACCTTGTACGTACATTATTATGTAACTTGTAATTTAAAGATACGCGATTCACGAAGATAATAAGAACGATATACAGATTTCCTGTTGGTTCATATTATAGACACATGAAGAAGCAATCTGTGATTTGATATCGTCAGGAGGACAAACTGTCCATATTTCCAATAAATTATTACCTTTGAAGTTATATCAAATCCAGATATTTAGTGATGATTATTAAAAGGCATAAGTGATGTGGGAACAATTGGAGGCCTGATCTCACATGAATATCATTATGTGTCTGATTGGTAAAGATACGATTCTTCAGTGTCCATCGCCATTTCTCTATTAATCAAAGTATTGATTTTCTAAGACGACGAGTTGTCTAGAATTTCTTTAAAGTTATATTTTATTTATAAGGTGAATCTTTTACACCGATAAAATATATCCATTTTTCTTTGTTTTCTGAAATCTTTCAAATAATTTTATATTGTTATAGACACATGAAGAAGCAATCTGTGATTTGATATCGTCAGGAAGACAAACTGTCCAGATTTCCAATAAATTATTACCGTTGAAGTTAAATCAAATTTCTAGCAAATGGCGAGATGAAATGAAACCACGGTTTGGTTTCCAACGCCGAGAATTTGCATGAAGGACTTGTATACGTTTGATACTAGCTTGGACAATGAACGACATACATATGATTTAGTCTGCGAGTCTTGCAATAATTTTTAAATTGCTATAAAGTATACAAAAAGTAATTATACATTTCTAATTGTATATTACTAGAATCTACGTGTTTTATTTTATAGACATACAGTTACCAACATTGGAACGACTTATAGAATTATTTAGTGATGATTATTAAAAGGCATAGGTGATATGGGAACAATTGCAGGTCTGATGTCACATGAATATCATTATGTGTCTGATTGGTGAAGATACGATACTTCAGTGTCCATCGTGCCATTTCTCTATTAATCAAAGTATTTTCTAAGACGGCGAGTTGTCCAGAATTTCTTTTAAATTATATTTTAATTAATAAAAATTACTTAAAAAAGCTGTTAACTAATAAGGTGAATCTTTTACACCAATAAAATATATCCATTTTTCTTAGTTTTCTGAAATCTTTCAAATAATTTTATTTTGTTATAGAAATATGAAGGAGCAATCTGTGATTTGATATCGTCAGGAGGACAAACTGTCCAAATTTCCAATAAATTATTACCTTTGAAGTTATATCAAATATTTAGTGATGTTTATTGAAAGGCGTAGGTGATGTGGGAACAATTGGAGGTCTGATGTCACATGAATATCATTATGTGTCTGATTGGTGAAGATACGATACTTCAGTGTCCATCGTGCCATTTCTCTATTAATCAAAGTATTTTCTAAGACGACGAGTTGTCCAGAATTTCTTTAAAATTATATTTTATTTATAAGGTGAATCTTTTACACCAATAAAATATATCCATTTTTCTTTGTTTTCTGAAATCTTTCAAATAATTTTATATTGTTATAGACACATGAAGAAGCAATCTGTGATTTGGTATCATCAGGAGGACAAACTGTCCAGATTTCCAATAAATTACTACCGTTGAAGTTATATAAAATTTTTAGCAAATGACGAGATTAAATGAAACCACGGCTTGGTTTCCTACGTAGCCGGGAATTTGCATGAAGGACTTGTATACGTTTGATACTAGCTTGGACAATGAACGACATACGTATGATTTAGTCTGCGAGTCTTACAATAATTTTTAAATTGCTTTAAAGTATACAAAAAGTAATTAACATTTGTAATTAAAAGGCATAGGATATGGGAACAATTGGAGGTCTGATATTGATGTCACATGAATATCATTATGTGCCTGATTGGTGAAGATACAATACTTCTGTCCATCGTTTAATAAAAATTACTTAAAAAAGTTGGACTACACTCTTAGATCTCTAAAGAAACTGTTCTATCTCAACAAATAAAACCTCCTACAATATCTTAAACTCCGATATAATTATTACAGTAATATGAATCACCATCTATATCTACCAAATTAAAAAGTAAAATCTAAGTGGTACTACATTTATTACTTACTTATTTTTATTTATTTTAATATGTATCATGTTTATAAAAGATTTGATATCAGCAACTGGTGCAATGTTGAATGCTATACAATTTTTATAAGTTAAATTCTATCAAATTAAAAACTAAAACTCAAGTGGTACTATCTTTGATTTATTTAATATCATTTGTATAAAAAAAATTCAAGTGGTACTATCTTTAAAATAAAGATCTTATGTCTGTATTATTACATTGGTCGCGTTGAGCAGACTCATCTGTTGCGGAATGGATCCGTAAACGCTCGTTGTTATTGGTGTGTTCTTCTAGATCCAATAGCAACGCGTGCTCACGGACACAGTATACGTAAGAACAGTAGGTACACTCTGTCGGCATATTTGATCTTTATGTCCTACTTGGCCATGTTGAAAATTGTGCGTGAGCACCAATAAGAGCGAATAATCTTAGGGAATAAGGAAACTGATTGGTGCGCCAGGTTGAAAATTGTGTAGAATTGTGCAGAACGGTCGCCACTATTTTTAACTGAATGTACCTACTGTTCTTACTTATACTGTGTCACGGATCTGATCCGCAATAGTTGAATTTCTGTTGAATGCAACCATTATGTACCTGTAAAAAGTGCGGTCACTTATCAGATTTCGTCGAAAAGATTATGGGCAAAGGAGCATGATGAGGATGGATTGAGAATTGTTGTTTGTTAAATTACATATTTATTGTATATTATACAGGGTGTCCATTAAGTCGCGGACCGGGCTAATAACTTGAAAGAAAAAAAAATTTTCTAAAAACGCCGAAACACGTCAAAATATTTTTCAAAAAATCTATCTTTTGAGGGGGGT